>NW_024070186.1:120610997-120866722 GCF_014754425.2 Oryx dammah
GTTTTCAGCCACTATTTTTGCAAATAGTTTTCCTTTACCTTTTTCCCATTCTCCTCCCTCTATGATCCATTAATATGAATGATAGTTTACTTGTTGTTCCAGAGGTCTCTTAAACTAGTCTAATTTCTAAAAATTCTTTTTCCTTTTTTCTCTTATGATTGGATGATTTTTACTACTCTATCTTTTGGATCACTGATTCATTTTTCCACATCTGTAGTCTATTGATTCCCTCTAAGGGATTTTTCATTTTACTTATGATATTCTTCAGCTTTGATTGATTTTTTTGTATATCTTACATCCTTTTTTTTTTTTTTTTGGACAGTCTGACTGAGTTCATGCAGTGTTTTCCTGAATTTGGTGAGTATCCTTATGACTGTTACTTTAAACCCTTCATTTAGTAAATTGCTTCTTTATTTCTTTTTTTTTAATTTTACTTTACAATTCTGTATTGGTTTTGCCATACATTGACATGAATCACATTTAGTTATTTTCCTAAGTTTTGTCTTATTCTTTCATTTGAAAGGTGCTCGCTTGTCTTCTCATTTTACCTAACTCTCTGTGTTTGTTTTTATGTTTAGGTTTATCAGTTACATCCCCAATCTTGAAAGAATGGCCTTAAAAAGAAATTTTTCCTTGGAGTCCAGGGGCACAATGTCCCCGGTCACCAGAGCTAGATGCTCCAGGAGTATTTCCTGTGTGGGCTGCATGCATCTTCTGACTGTGGTTGGGCCGTGATTACTGCAGGCACATAGGCAGGCAGAGTCGGCTCCCAGGCTTGCTGGCTGTGAGGATCAGTTACAGTAGCTGCCAGAATCCTAGTAAGCATCACTGACTAGCTAGACATGGCTCAGCTGTGACGGCTGCAACAGCCCTAGTGGGCAGGGCTGGGCCCCCAGAGTAAGAGTCACCTTGGGGAGATATTAGTGTTAGCTGGGGTGGCCTGCCAGATGCGGCAGGTGGGAGCTACTTTGGAGGGGCCAGCTGTAGTGGGCAAATTGTGCAGGGTGGGTCCTTAAGTGATAGGGGAAACGGGTTGCTTTGTGTTAGCTAAAGTGAGGGAGAATGAAAGAATGGTATCAGCCCATACCAGCTAGCTATGTGGAAGGAGAGTAAAAGAAAGTGGTGACACCATTGCTCCCATCCTCAGAGAAACTTCCACCAGATCCCTGTCCCTCTGCAGAAGCCCTGAAGTTAGTCCATCAGTCCTTCTCATAAGGCCCAGGCACTGTATAAGATTTTGCCTCTCATCTGGGCCTAGGGATGAGTGAGTTTGTGCACGAGTCCTTCAAGAGCCGTGTTCCAGTCCTGGTAGAAGCCCTGCTAGGTTTCCCAGGCTGGGGACCTGATGTGGGGCTCACAGTAGTCGTGTCTTGGGGAGACTTCCACAGTTGGGATAGGTCTCCCACTTGTGAGTTGCCACACTGGAGGTGTGGATTCAGACTAGACCACGTCTCTGCCCCTCCTATGCATCTCAGATTGGTCTTTTCTTTACGTCTTTGGTTGTAGAATATCTGTCTGCCAGTCTTCAGTTACTCTCAGAGACAGTTGTCCTGTGTGTCATTGTGGCTTTGGTGTGTCTGCAGGAGGTGGTGAGCTCAAGACCTTCCTACTCTGCCCCCTTGCTCTGGCTAGTTCCAGGACACTTGTCATTCCTTATCTCCCTGTTCTTCCCAGCACACCATGCTGAGAACTGAAATTTGTTTTCCTTTGTCGTAAAACTGACGCTTGATTTTAAAAAGCTAGTCCTGTTTGCTTTGTTTGTGCCACTCTCTGCATTTACTTTGCTTCTTCCTTTCTCCTTTGTATTCTCTCATTTTCCTCTCCTAATGCGTGCTCTCTCTTCTCTCCCTGCTAACAACAATCCAGGTCTGCTCAGTGCATCTCTATGCTGCGCTTTCCTCTACCAGATGCAAGCACCACGTATTTTTCTCTTTGTACAGTGAAGGCAGCTGAGTACAGAGCATACCTTCCTATCTTCTCATTCAAAATGAATATTTAACTGATCTTTGAAACAGAAAAATAATTAAAATAAGTATATTACTATTGTTTAAGACAATAATTATTAAATTTTAGAATAGCATATATGATAATATTAGAGCTTCCCTTGGGGCTCCGCTGGTAAAGAATCCGCCTGCAATGCAGGAGACCTGGGTTTGATCCCTCTGTTGGGAGGATCCCCTGGAGAAGGGAAAGGCTACCCACTCCAGTATTCTGGCCTAGAGAATTCCATGGACTGAATAGTCCATGGGGTCACAAAGAGTAGGAAACATCTAAGCGACTTTCACATATGATAATATAAAAGTATTTGATGTTAAAACTAGAAAACATGATTATAACTTCACAAAAAATAGCTCTATTTTATTAGAATAAAATACATCAGTCTTTCTTTGACATTTGAATAAAATAACCTTCAGCCAAATTTCTGAATAAAACATTCAGAAATACCCTTAAAAAGAGCCAAAAACACTGCTGCTGCTGCTGCTGCTAAATCACTTCAGTTGCGCACGACTCTGTGTGATCCCATAGACAGCAGCCCACCAGGCTCCCCCGTCCCGGGGATTCTCCAGGCAAGGACACTGGAGTGGGTCGCCACTTCCTTCTCCAGTGCATGAAAGTGAAAAGTGAAAGGGAAGTCGTTCCGTCGCATCCGACTCTTAGTGACCCCATGGACTGCAACCCACCAGGCTCCTCCATCCATGGGACTTCCCAGGCAAGAGTACCGGAATGGGTTGCCATTGCCTTACCAGTAAATTGAATATTACTAATTAAGTAGAAACATGGCCGTGATATTTATTGTGTAATCCTTCATAGCATGTAATTAAGAAAACCTCTGATACACAATTAGTAAAGCTAACATCATAGGACAATATATCTGTGATCAGCCCATACCATTCCAGATGGCTAGCACACATCATTTCAATGAAAACACTTACTTTTTTTCCTAGTCCATGGCAACCACATATACAATTTCAGCTGATTTTAAGTAAACGTAAAACTGCAACACTTTTCCATTTCAGATAAAAGTTATTTGCAATTAACTTGAAGGCAAATAGTCTTATCTGTGGCATTCACCAGCTGCAGCATAGCTCTGCCAGACTTCCTTCCTTGTTTAGTGTCTGCCTTATGTATATTCGAATTTTATAGGCCAATATATGTAGAAGCTTCCATAATCTCATATGCATAATAATTCATGCATAGTGAAAGCCAAGAACACCCATTTAATATGGACAATTAAAAAATTCATAATCTTTTCAGCCATTGGGCAAATCAAGGTAGTCAATGAAAATCTGTCCAACTGGTTTTGGGATTAACTTGAACTATTTACATATAAATTTGCTTGCATATCTGATGATCATAATGATAAACTTAGTCAAAAGACAGTCATATATTAATACTTTCCAAAAGTTGGTAGCATGGGTTAATTACTTGTCATTTTATATTTGAGTTTAGTTTGACCTTTGTCATCCATTTATACAGGTTTAAATGTTAGTTTATTCTTCATTAAATATGAAGTTGGATTCATTGTTTTCCAAGGTCTTATCCTGGTTTAATTTATATGATTTAATTGAATTTACCACTACTTGACTGGTTTGTACTTGTACAAAGGCATGATATTTATGATTCTGTATGTTTCCTCCTACATATTTTCCTTGCATTAACATAACCTCTCACTAGGATGGCACACTCCCCTCAGCCTAACAAGTTTTTTTCATGTGTAGTTGTGTTATGGATTATTGAATACTTTTCAGTTTTTCTGTGTGTGTGTATAAAAAGTTAAAAATATCAGAAACACAACTGCAAAAATGGTAGCTTCTCATTTGAACCATCTACAAGGTTAGGTAAATTGTTTCCAGAAAGAAAATGTGCCTGTAATTTATCTATCAAAGGCTATCTATCATGTAGTCTGGAAAATGGTGTAAAACACTCTTTACCTTTCCTATTGTGATTTTTTCTTCATTTGGTACTGGGCAATCTAGGAGGCTCTTCTCTATCCAACCAATGACTCTTTTTTTGCCAAAAGCAAAAAGTTGAGAAGAGGGTTAGACAACAGAGAAAGGGTTTACAGGGAAAAGAAAATTCTTGCTTTCCTCATGCTATATAATACTGTTTAAGAAGAGAGAAGCATCACTCTGAATATTATCTGAAGAGCTTCTAAGGCCCCATTATAACTGAGTCTTTTTCATTTTATTTTTTTATCAAAGACAATTTAATCTAATCCCAGTTTTCATTTTGGATTTAGGAAAGTAAAAAGTGAATGGGAAGTCGCTCAGTCGTGTCTGACTCTTTGCAACCCCATGGACTGTAACCTATCAGGTTCCTCAGTCCATGGAATTTTCCAGGCAAGAGCACTGGAGTGGGTTGCCATTTCCTTCTCCATGGGATCTTCCCCACCCAGGGATCGAATCCCAGTGTCCCACATTACAGGCAGACGCTTTACTGTCTGGGCCACCAGGGAAGCTCTTTGGACATAGAAAGACAGAGCTGAATCAACCTACACTTTTTATCTTTTCCAGGATGTTGGATGGTGCTCCATTTTACTCTTGGACCTCTAACTTCCATCCAAACCTTGACAATCACTCGATAGCTTGTTTCTTCCATTTCCTTTCCTGCCTTTTCTCTTTTTTTCTCTTTCTTCTTCCCTGCCTCCTTCCCTTGTCCTTTCCTTCCTTCTTCCCAATTACTGTGGACATTTACTCTATTTTTTGTCCTTAATACACTTAATAAGTAAATAACAACATCTCTCTTTGTAGAAAGGACTCTGTCTTTAAATTTCATAAGGCTTGGAAAAAGTTAAAAACTTAAAAGATGAACAAACTAAGCCCCAAGTTAGCAAAAGGAAGAAATGACAAAGATCAGATTAGTTTATGATGAAGGAGCCAAGAACAAGCAATGGGAGAAAAGGTAATCTTTTCAATAAATGGTGTTGGGAAAACTGGACAGCCATGTGCAAAACAATAACTGGACCCTTGTCCTACCTCATATAGAAAACTCAACTCAAAATGGGTTAAAGACTTGAATGTAAAATGTGAAACCATGAAACTCCTAGAGGAAATCACAGCAAGAAAAATTCCTTGACTTTGGTCATGACAATGATTTTTAGATTTGACACCAAAAGCAAAGGCAATAAATGGAAATATCAGCAAGCAGGACTCCATCAAACTAAAACCTACATGGCAAAGAAACCATCAAAAAAATAAAAAGGAACTTATAGACTGGGAGAAAATATTTGTAAATTGTATATGATAAAGGGTTGATATCCAAAGTGTGGGGTTTTCCTGTGTCAAACAGTAAAGAATCTGACTGCAGTGTGGGAGACCTGGGTTTGATCCCTGGGTTGGGATGATCCCCTGGAGGATGGCATGGCAACCCCCTCAGTATTCTTGCTTGGAGAATCCCCATGGACAGAGGAGTTTGCTGGGCTACAGCCCATGGGGTCACAAAGATTCAGACATGACTGAGCAACTAAGCATAGCATAGCATAGCATATCCAAAGTATATAAAGAACTCATAAAAATCAATAGCAAAAAAACAATCTGATGAAAGAGTGGGCAGGGGAACTGAATAGATATCTTTCCAAAGAAGATATACAAATGGCTAATAGGTGCATGAAAAGATGCTCAATATCATTAATCATCAGGGAAATGTTAATCAAAACCACAATGAGATGTCACCTCACAGCTATTAGAATGGTTATCATCACAAAAGACAAGAAATAATGAGAGAACATTGGTGAGAATGTAGAGAAAAGGGAATGTGTACTGTTGGGAATGTAAACTTGTACAGCCACTGTGGAAGACAGTTTGGAGGTTTCTCAAACAATTAAAAATAGCATTACCATAAGATCCATTCTCACATCTGGGTGTATATATCTAAAGGAAATGAAAATAAAATCTCAAAGAGATATATTGTACTCAAGCATTCATTGCAGCATTGTTCACAGTACCCAAGATAGAGAAACAACGTCAATGTTCATCAATAGTTGAATGGGTAAAGAAGATGTGGTTTACATACACAATAGAATTTTATTCAGCCTAAAAAAATCCTGTCATTTATGACAACTTGAGTGGACTTTGAGCGCATAATGGTAAGTGAAATAAGTCAGACAGAGAAACACTATGATATTGCTTGTATGTGGAATTGAGAAGAGCTGAACTCACATAAACAAGAGAGTAGAATAGTGGTTAGCAGGTGTTGGGATGGGGAAAATGAGGAGATATTGGTCAAAAAAACAAAAATTCCAATTATAAGTTGAATATGTAATATGCTCTATGGATCTAACACACAGCCCAGTTACTATAATTAATAATACTTAGTATATACTTGGGTGTTGCTAGGAGAGTATGTCTTTAAATATTCGCACACAAAAATGAAATGATAGTTATGTGATGTGATAGTGTGAACTAACACTATAGTGATAATCATTTTGCCATATATAAGTGTATCAAACTCCCGTGTTCTTGCCTGGAGAATCCCAGGGACAGGGGAGCCTGGTGGGCTGCCGTCTATGGGGTCGCACAGAGTCTAACACGACGGAAGTCACTTAGCAGTAGCAGCAGCAAGTGTATCAAATCAACATGTTGAACCACTTATACAGTGTTTTATGTCAACTCAATAAACCTGGAAAATTAATTTTAGAAGAAAAGGAATTAAAAACATGAGAGGCTCACAACTACATAAAGCATCTACTATTCAGTATAATTTTAGTACTGAATGAGGTTATGGCATTCATTTTTTTTGAAAATCAGTAATTTGCATATGTTTATACATCCATCCACAAATGTTTATTGGATATCTGCTATATGTCAGTTATTATATCTATGGGAATAAAGTAATAAAAAGTCACAATCCCAGCTCTTGAGGAGCTTATAATAGAGCTATTAATATCTTTTTTTAAAACTAGAAAATGTAAGAAAAAGTAAAATTGTATTCTGTGAATAATTTAAATAAGAGAGACTTTATTATGTACACAGGTAGACATTACTAGCTGTCTATGAAAATCTATCTCTTCCCTTTTTTGCTATAAGTGTTCTCTTATTTTGTTAGGAACAAGATGCACAGCCCTGGGCAATGCATAATGTTTGTTTAATCTAGTCCTTAGAATTCTGTCCTCTGTTTTCCAGATCTGTCTTGCATCTTAGAGTGCCAATGAGACCGAAATGATAACACATGGACGGGTTTCTGCAAAGCTTTTCCTCTCTTGAAATAGGGAACACTAGAGGTCAGAATCAATTGTTCTCATTTTTTCTGCACAGAAAGCAGACAGATTGTGGACCTATAGCAGACATATTATGATCATAATCTGGGTTTCATGAGAAACACATTAACACGCTGAAGACGGTGCAGCAGAGAGGTAGAAAGAGCTATTCCTTGAGATGTTATTGAGCAGCTGAACTGACTATAGCCACCTTCTACCTTCCAACTTCTCATTATGTGAGAAAAATAAATCCCTATTAGTATAAGTCATTATAAGCTAGGTTAACTGTCACAGTGGAACAAATTCTTTATAGATACACATATACAAAAGAATCAATAGGGATATAACAGCCTAACATAAAGCCAGCAGTACAGGACAAATTTTGTATTTCTAACATTCATGTGAATTAAGTGAGCCTTTGGTAAGAGCTTGAAAATCATTGTCATATTAATTTTTGGTTATAATTGGGTTTGAAATGTGGTACAAAATGTCAAGAATTTATTTTTAATAGAGAGTATAATCTCTTCTATAGAGATCAGTGATGGTGGCTACGCATTAACATTTTATTTCCTACTGTCCTTTCTTTCAGAACTAAAAATGAGTTTATCATCTAAGGATAAAGAAAGAACTTTGAAGGTATTGAAAGTCTCTCTGAAATAGAATTTTCAAAAGTACAGCATTTTATTCTTGTTTACTGAATCATGAAATATGGTCCTTTGTTTATAAGATTAGAGACAATTTGGGAAGGAGACAGGGCAAGTATAGTGATTGCAGATGTGTGCTTGTTGTATAAAAATAAATCTCCAATTAGTGGTTTTAATCCCATTCCTTCATAGAGAATATTGGTTATGTGAGTTATTAGGGAAAGTGAAAGTGTTAGTCTCTCAGTCATGTCCGGCTGTTTGTAACCCCATGGACTGTAGCCCACCAGGCTCCTCTGTCCATGGAATTCTTCAGGTAAGAATACTGGAATAGGTAACCATTCCCTTCTCCAGGGACTCTTTCCAACACAGGAATTGAACCCAGGTCTCTTGCCCTTAGGCAGATTCTCTACCATCTGAGCCAACAAGGAAACACAGGAGTTACTAGAAAACCCTCACTTAACTAAAAACCAGTTCTGATTTTATTATCAATACAAAGAACCCTATGAAGTGTCTATATTCATTTATGCTTTAGAGAAACAGTAGCTTACAACATTAAGTAGTAGTGTTAATTCTGAGGTCCCATAACAGCAGTTTCTACATGTTTGAAAAAGTTAACTGCAAATATGCTGTTATCATTTGAAGGGCCTTTATTCAGTGAAAGTAGATGGCAATTGTCCTGAGTGTAAGTTGAAGTCATATGGAGATGTTTGTATGTGTTATTTATAGCTATGATGATAACAAAATCCAAGAAGAACTCAAAAGAAAATCCCACTATAACATTGAAGTGTTTTATTTTATTTATGTTACTGATGCCTGAGGCCTTGTGAAAACAAAGCGAGAGCTAACTGAAGTTATTTGGAAATTTCTTTACCTTTGGAATGCAGTCTTTATAAATTGAGAATTTTCAGTTCAACTCTGGAAGCATTCTGTTATTAACACACGCTTGTTAAGCATGTGATATATCCTAGGCAGTGCTCTTCTCATTGGGCAAACAAGTGGTATACACCACTGCTGATTGCATGGGAGTCAGCTTATTGGGGAGAAAAGCACTTAAATATAAGCACACCAATAATGTAAGATCTGTAAGATCACAGAGCAGAGTCCCCCACTGCATGGGAGAGTGAGTGGGGGCAAGGATGGCCAACCACTTTTCTGCTTTTCCATCATCTGTCATATCCAAGGCTTACCTCTCTTTTGCTCTAGATTCAAACTCACCTCACCTCTTCTAGGACCTTTTGAGCAATATTTGTTGTTTCCTTTCTCATCTATATTCAAATGTTTCTAAGTTCTTTCTCTCACAGTCTAAACATACTCATTCTCATCTTAAAAATATTAAAAGATGGCTTGTCATAGGCCACTCCCCAACAATTCCCAGTTTCACTAGCATGCTTCGCAACACTTCTGCCTGCTGTTGAAGACTTCACTTCCTTTCATTCCACTCATTTTCCCATACTTGTCATTCGGGTTCTGTTCTGACTGCTGCACTGAAACTGCCTTGTCTACAGTGGGAAATGACCCATGTGGATGGCAAGCTATGTGAGATATGCACTCGTCTGCCTCCTGTATAGTGTATTGCAATCTGCACAACCTTACCTGGCACAATGTCGGAGCAGTGATAAATGTCTGTGGATTAATGAATGATATCTTTTCTTCCTTCCTGCAGTATTTTCAACATCTTCCTCACTTTCTTGAGGCCATTCTTGCCCTCCTTAGTTCCTGGTACACCACTGTCTCTGTTCTCATATTGCTTTCCTGGATATTTCCTATACTTCCTCCACTGGATCAATATGAAATATTAGTCTTCTGTCTGAATTTTATGTTTTATTATTTTTCCTTCACACTCAATGTATTCCCCTAAAGCTGTTTGTGGTCCTCAAATTTATATTGCTATAAAAAATTACTTTGAGAATATCCAGGGCTTATTTGACACATCTGTTTTTACTTCCTATGTTTGCTCCTATCAACATAGTGAAATCTTGAAAAACTATTCCCCCTCCAGAATTTCCTATAAAATAAGAGACAGTGTTTCCTAGACTCAGAAATCTAGTAATCACTATAAAATAATCTTTCCTCACCCCTCTCCCCAGGCCAAAAGACACTAAGTCTTGCAGGCCCTGTCTTCTTATTATGTCTGATATCTAACTCTTGAATCTCTCATATTGAATAGCTTCTTATATGGCTATGAAAGTAGATTTTTAAGAGTTCCCTGAATGATGTGCTTCTTGAATTATTTCTACACCTATATCTTAATGGTCTTTCTAAAATATAAAACTAGTGATATTACACTTCTAACTAAAATATTTCAATGGCTGCTTTAGGATACTGTATCAGAATATTTAATACTATGAAAAGATTCTCATCACTAATCATCAGGGAAATGCAAGTCAAAACCACAATGAGATATCACCTCACACCTGTCAGAATGGCTGTCATCAAAATGAATACAAATAAAAAATGTTGGCAAGGATGTGGAGAAAAGGGAACTCTTGTGTACTGTTGGTGTGTATATAAGTTGGTGCAGCCACTATGGAAGGCTGAAGGTTTCTCAAAAAACTAAAAATAGAAGTACCCTATGACCCAGAAATTCTACTCCTGAGTATATACCAGAGAAAATCCCCAAACAGTAATTTTAAAAGATAAATGTACCTCAATTTTCACAGCAGCATTATTTACAACTGCCAAGATATGGAACAACCTAAGTGTTGTCCTGTGAAGAAAGCTGAGCACTGAAGAATTGATGCTTTTCAACTGTGGTGTTGAAGAAGACTTGAGAATCCCTTGGACTGCAAGGAGAGCCAACCAGTCCATTCTAAAGGAGATCAACTCGGGGATTTCTTTGGAAGGAATGATGCTAAAGCTGGAACTCCAGGACTTTGACCACCTCATGCAAAGAGTTGACTCATCGGAAAAGACCCTGATGCTGGGAGGGATTGGGGGCAGGAGGAGAAGAGGACGACAGAGGATGAGATGGCTGGATGGCATCACTGATTTGATGGACATGAGTTTGAATGAACTTCGGGAGTTGGGATGGACAGGGAGGCCTGGCATAATGCAATTCATGGGGTCGCAGAGTCTGACACGACTGAGCAACTGAACTGAACTGAAGTGTCCATCGACAGATAAATGGATAAAGAAAAAGTGGCAAACATATATACAATAGAATATTACTCATACATAAAAAGAATGAAATTTTACTGTTAGCAAAAACATGATGCTAAGTGAAATGAGTCAAAGAAGGAAAAAAAAAACTATGATATCACTTATATGTGAAATCTAAAAAACTAAAACTAACTGGTGAATATAACAAAAAAAGAAGCAGACTCACAGGTATAGAGAACAAACTAATGGTTATCAATGGGGAGAGGGAAGGCAGGTGGACATAGGAACAGAGGACACAGAGGTGCTAACTATGAAACTACAAGGATATGTTGGAAACATGGGGAATATAGCCAATATTTTATAATAACTGTAAATAGAATATAATCTTTAGAAATTGACACAATGGAGCAACTAAACTGAACTGATATAGTATACCTGTAACATACAGTATTATACATCAACTATACTTCAATAAAAATAATAATAATGCTGCTATTAAAAGAGAGAAAATTTAATACTATGTCTAAAAGTAAATTAACTGGATCATCCTATTAAAATACAGGGTGAGCCTCATGCATTTTTTTCCTGCTTTTCTTTTACTCTCCCCACCATTTCATTAGTTTCATTCTCTTTGCTCAGTTGCAAATGGGATAACTGTCTTCTGTTCCCAGAAGAAGGGCACTTTCAATCAGTTTTCACAACCGTTTAAAAAATGTCTTGAACTTCATGCTATTAATAACTGGGCCTTCTTTGAACAATTTCTTTTGGACAAGGAATTACAGCATGTTGATTGTGGAAACTTCTGAAAGAGATGGGAATACCAGACCACCTGACCTGCCTCTTGAGAAATCTGTATACAGGTCAGGAAGCAACAGTTAGAACTGTACATGGAACAACAAACTGGTTCCAAATAGGAAAAGGAATATGTTAAGGCTGAATACAGTCACCCTGCTTATTTAACTTATATGCAGAGTACATCATGAGAAATACTGGGCTGGAGGAAGCACAAGCTGGAATCAAGAGTGCCGGGAGAAATATCAATAACCTCAGATATGCAGATGACACCACCCGTGTGGCAGAAAGTGAAGAGGAACTAAAAAGCCTTTTGATGAACGTGAAAGTGGAGAGTGAAAAAGTTGGCTTAAAGCTCAACATTCAGAAAACGAAGATCATGGCATCCGGTCCCATGACTTCATGGGAAATAGATGGAGAAACAGTGGAAATAGTGTCAGACTTTATTTTTCTGGGCTCCAAAATCACTGCAAATAGTGACTGCAGCCATGAAATTAAAAGACGTTTACTCCTTGGAAGGAAAGTTATGACCAACCTAGACAGCATATTAAAAAGCAGAGACATTACTTTGCCAACAAAGGTCTGTCTAGTCAAGGCTATGGCTTTTCCAGTGGTCATGTATGGATGTGAGAGTTGGACCATAAAGAAAGCTGAGCGCCGAAGAATTGATGCTTTTGAACTGTGGTGTTGGGGAAGACTCTTGAGAGTCCCTTGGACTGCAAGGAGATCCAACCAGTCCATTCTAAAGGAGATCAGTCCTGTGTGTTCATTGGAAGGATTGATGTTGAAGCTGAAACTCCAGTACTTTGACCACCTGATGCAAAGAGCTGACTCATTTGAAAAGACTGATGCTGGGAGGGATTGTGGGAAGGAGGAAAAGGGGATGACAGAGGATGAGATGGCTGGATGGCATCACCAACTCAATGGACATGGGTTTGGAAGAACTCTGGGAGTTGGTGATGGACAGGGAGGCCTGGTGTGCTGCGGTTCATGGGGTCCCACAGAGTCGGACATGACTGAGCGACTGAACTGAATTGATTCATTTAGGCCTTGGTTAGCATCTCTTGCTAAAACAACCACTATGGCAAGGGAGGTGGGAGTACCATGGTAGTTGACATCAATCATGGTCCACCTCTGAGTTTGGAGTGGTGTGATCCCACACATAGAACAGCCACATAATGTGGATAGAGTGGGTGAGCATAAGACAGATGATCACTGTGCCCTAGAGATGACACAGTTCTTCTGTAAAGTGACCTTCTGGCCTATCCATTTTTATCTCTTGTGAAATGCTTGTCCCTATTGTGGTTTTATACGTATAGATCTGCTTGGCATTCTCCGAGCACACCAGTTAGTTTCCTGCATCTGTGTCTATACTCATCTGCTCTCTCTGCACGAAAGGGAAACTTCTATTCCTTGTTTAAAAATGGGTGAAGACCCTCACCTCTATGAAGCTATCTGTGATGCCGTGTTCCCTAGGAAGAATTTTTTAATTCCCTGTGGACTTCTTCCCCACCTTTGCCACACACTTGCTGAATGGTATGGCATTTATTTTTTATATGTTTGAATTTTTAGCCTTTTGAATCAGGGGAGTTTTCTCAGTTGCCTTGTAATCCTTAATACTTATACAATGTCTGGCAATAGATAAGGCTCATTAGAGTCAAGGACAAGAAATGCTACTTTCTCTAATACTTTAGGCAAAGGCATATTTCAAAGGGGAATATATTTTCCAATGAAAACGTTTCTTTTTTAAAATTTATTTATTTTAATTGGAGGATAATTACTTTACAATATTGTGACGGTTTTGCCATACGTCAACATGAATCAGCCACAGATATTCAAGTTTCAAAAGTATAGGTAGGATATGGAAGAAAAGAACTTTCAGGTTAGGCAGTACACAGAAAAATATAAACATTTTTTGACAAATAGAGACAAACATCAGTCTAAAATAGATGGAAACTTGGAATGGATTGTTAGGAAAGTTCTGCCTTCTCATTCTGTTTCTTGACTGTTTAGGGAAAGAAGCAGAAACCTTGGTAAATGTCCCAGAACCCAAGCTGGCAGCAAAGTTTTTACTGAAGGAGCAGTGCAGCAGACATTTCTCACCTGTGAGAATAAATAAATACCTTACCTCTATTTCTGCTGGTACAGTCTTCAGATTCTCTTTATCTAAATGCCATCATCTCCCTTGTCCCCAATATCAAATAAGCCATTAGATCCTACTTATTCTTCCTTAGAAATGTCTCTCATGTTTGCAGTTGACAAAAAAAGCTTTACAAAGGAATAGTGAAGGGATAAAGGAGTCATTCTGCAGAGAAAGTAAATTATGAAAGGGAAGATGGATTTGGAAATGTCTTAGGAGCCACAAGTAGAGAAAGTAGCCAGGAGTCTGATGTAGTGGTCAGACTTTAAAGGAAGGAATGTAATAAATGCCTTATTAATAACTTTCTCAATTCACTGAAACCCTTCCCTTACTTACATAAAGAGAATACTACCTAGAATTTTTCCTAGGGAAAGTAATATATCTATTTTCTAGGATGTTTCAGAATTTCGGAAAGCTAGGAAGTTTAGAGCACTTCATGTTCTTATTGTCTTACTCCTTATTGAAATGCAGCTTCTATGCAAAACAAATAAAACTGCCATTACCAACACAATTGGCATATATATAATCACTCTCCAAATAGCCTTTAGTGAGTGTTCATATAGAAAACAAAGAAGGTAAAACATTAATCAGTTCTTTTTAAAATGTTTTTGGTTACATGTCTTCTTTGATATTTTAGGTGGATATCTCTCAGCAAAATGATAAGAAAACACCTTGAGCTTCCAGAATTAAATCAGGTATTCTTTGCAGATATAAGACTGAAAAAATAATTTCAATGTTTGCCTGAGACAAATAAATAGTTCTACTTCATACAGATCGGGAACTGGGAAGACATAATTTTAGTTCTCAATGAAAAGTGAAAAGTAAAATGGAAGTTGCTCAGTCGTGTCTGACTTTTTGAGACCCCAAGGTCTATACAGTCCATGGAATTCTCCAGGCCAGAATACTGGAGTGGGTAGCCTTTCCCTTCTTCAGGGTATCTTCCCAACCCAGGGATTAAACCCAGGACTCACACATTGCAGGGGGGTTATTGACCAGCTGAGCCCCAAAGGTAGTCCAAGAATACTGGAGTGGGTAGCCTATTCCTTCTCCAGCAGGTCTTTCCAATGCAGAAGTGGAACTGGGGTCTCCTGCATTGCAGGCGATTCTTTACCAGCTGAGCTATCAGGGAAGCCCATAGTTCTCAATAAAGAAGATCAAGTTTAAATTATTAAAATATAGGATTCCTTCAGTGACTCTACTTGACTAAGGAGATGTGAACAACAGACTGCTTTGAGCTCTGAAAAACAAAAAAGACACAACACACACAAAAAGATGCCGAACATTGCTAATCACCAGAGAAAAGCAAATTAAAACTATAATGAAGTATCATCTCACCAGTCAGAATGGCCATATCATCCAAAAGTCTGCAAATATTTAATACTAGAGAGGATGTAGAGGAAAAGGAACCTCCTACACTGTTGGTGAGAATGTAAATTGATGCAGCCGGCATGGAGAGCAGTATGAAGGGCCCTTAGAAAACTAAAAACAGAATTACCATATGATACTGCAATCCTACCCCTGCGTATATATCCCTAGGTATATACCCTGGGGATGCTTTCATGTCTTGGGGTTGCTTTCATGTCTTGGCTATTGTGAATAGTACTGCTCTCAATGTTAGGGTGCATAATTCTTTTCCAAGTATGGTTTTCTCTGGATATATCCCCAGGTACAACCTAAATGCCTATTGACAGATGAACAGATGAAGATGTGGTATATGTATACAATGGAATATTACTAAGCCATAAAAAGATGGACTTAGTGATGATCACACTAAGTAAGCCAGGAAGAGAAAAACAAATATAGTGTGATTTCACTTATAAATGAAATCTAAAAAGTGATACAAATCAACTTATATACACAAACAGGCCCACAGACATAGAAAACAAACTGATAGTTACCAAAGGGGAAGACAGGGAGAAGCACAAATTAGGAATTTGGAATTACTATATATTAAATATATTACCAACAAGGACCTACTGTACAGCACAGGGACTATGCTCAAAATCTGAATCACAATGGTATGTACCTGAAACTGACACAACGTTGTAAATACACTACACTGCATTTTTTGGAAAGAGATACTGCTTAAGTAGAGATCATAGCATCTATATAAGATAAGAATATTATCTTATTATTATTTCAACAATAATATTTAACATCTTGATTAATTCAACATTAACTTCTTCTATCCAAACAAAGACTGCCCTGTGCTAATAGGACAATCTCCATATAGGCAGCAACATTTAGATCATTTTGCCTCCTCTTTGCCAATACTATTTCCCTTTAGTATTTCAAGCTTCACTCCTATCAACACTCCTATCAACTATTGCTCTTGCAATAGGAATTAAAGGAGATTTCAGGTCATTGTGATCTGCAAAAGGTTTTGTCATCCTCAATCGTCTCTCAAATGTGGCTCTCTTGGCAATTAGATGCTTTGTTTTAGGAAATATGACTATTTGCTTCTGAATGAATCTGAATAATAAAGTAAACCATGAGAAAATGGGCTCATGATATAGTAGCACACAATATTCATCTTTTTTCTCAAAGCTCCAACACAGCCCTTAAACACTAATTTCATCCCTTGGTTGTGTATCTGAAAATAACTGCCAGAATATACTTCACACTTGAAAGAATTAATTTGTGAAAATCTGTGCATGGGGTCTGAGCTGACAGTGAGCTGAAATAGTGCTTAGAGTACATTCACTTCACTGACAGGGACCCAACGCCTTCAGAATGTCACATAGTCCTAATGTCTTAGAGCTCTGGCAACAAGAATCCCGTCATTTCCTGCATATATTTAAAAATACCTAGGTTAGTGTTCAATAAAGATGTGAAATGTGAACTGTTTCTATAAGAAAATTTAATAACATAGGAAATCTTATTAAAGGTATATTTAGATAGAACCTTTCACCTAGGATAAACAAATTCTCTGTCTTACTTAATTTGCACTTGAAAAGAAAAATAAAATTTGACCAATTACTTTTATAACTTTTTTTAAAAGAAATTTATGTTTCTTAGATTTTGGAAGAGCCCACTTATCTGACTCTAAATCTAAAAATAATGATTTTAAGACTGTTCAGTATTTATAGCTCATAATAATATTTAATGACCATAATAGTAATCATGATTTATCAATAAGTAGCTAAGTGTATTTGGAGTACTTTTTAAAAGAAGGTAAGAATGTATGTAATGCATTTAAAAAAATGGCACTTTAAAATTCTTTAAAATAGATCTCAAGGCTTTTAAAAAGATATGTTAGCAATTTTACATCATGCTCAAGAGACATTTATTCTCTTAGAAATTTGTAGCACTATAATGATCATTTAGTTCAAACCCCACATTTTTTTGAGTCCATAAGTTTAAGAAACTTGGTTAAGTTTACACTGACAAAGAGTGATGGCTCTCTGACATAAATCACATCAAGATCCTCTATGACCCACCTCCCAGAGTAATAATAAAAGCAAAAATAAACAAATGGGACCAAATCAAACTTAAAAGCTTTTGCACAATGAAAGAAACTATAAGCAAGGTGAAAAGGCAGCCTTCAGAATGGGAGAAAATAATAACAAATGAAAAAAATTGACAAAGAATTAATTTCCAAAACATACAAGCAGCTTGTGCAGCTCAATACCAGAAAAATAAATGATCCAATCAAAAGAACTAAACAGACATTTCTCCTGTTTAGAATAAATGTCTTCTTCTAAAGAAGACATACAGATGGCTAACAAACACATGAAAAGATGCTCAACATCACCAATGATCAGAGAAATGCAAATCAAAACCACAATGAGGTACCATCTAATGCCGGTCAGAATGGCTGCTATCAAAAAGTCTACAAACAATAAATGCTGGAGAGGGTGTGGAGAAAAGGGAACCATCTTACACTGTTGGTGGGAATGCAAACTAGTACAGCCACTATGGAGAACAATGTGGAGGAAAAAAACTGGAAATAGAACTGCCGTACAACCCAGCAATCCCACTGCTGGGCATGTACACCGAGGAAACCAGAATTGAAAGAGACACATGTGCCCCAGTGTTCACTGCAACACTGTTTACAATAGCTAGGACATGAAACAACCTAGAGGTCCATCAGCAGATGAATGGATAAGAAAATAGTGGTACATATACACAATGGAATATTACTCAGCTATAAAAAATAACACATTTGAGTCAGTTCTAATAAGGTGGATGAAACTGGAGCCTATTATACAGAGTGAAGTAAGTCAGAAAGAAAAGCACCAATACAGTATATTAATGCATATATGTGGAATTTAGAAAGATGGTAACAGCGACCCTATATGAAAGACATCAAAAGGGAACAGATATAAAGAATGGACTTTTGGACTCTGTGGGAGAAGGTGAGGGTGGGATGATTTGAGAGAATAACTTTGAAACATGTATACTACCATATGTGAAATAGACGACCAGTGCAAGTTTCATGCATGAAGCACAGCACTCAAAGCTGGTGAACTGGGAAAACCCAGAGGGATGGGATGGGGAGGGAGATGAGAGAGGGGTTCAGGATGGCAGGACCCATGTACACCCTTGGATAATTCATATCAATGCATGGCAAAAACCACCACAATATTGTAATTAGCCTCCAGTTAAAATGAATAAATGAATTTTAAAAAAAGAGTGATGGGACCTCAATTTATAACTAGATTCATTGATTGCAAAGTCCAGTTTTTCTTTCAGCACATCACATAGTATAGGCAAGATTTTTTTTTCTCTTTAGGAAAGTCAGAAGCTTAAAGTCTCAAACAATAAATGTCTAAAGAAAAATAACAAAAAAAATATTTCAATTGTATCATTAAAAGTTTTAAGTGAAGCAAAGAAAAGAAAGGAACCATCATTTATTTGAGCCAGGGAATGTGCCAGAAGAATTCATGACCTTGTCAGTTTGGATAATATTTTTCACATTTTCAGAGGTAGAAAAATTTCAAAAGACTGAAGTGATCTGATTTTCTTAAGATCATTTCATTTTTAAGTGGCACATCTGGAATTATACCCATGTCTTTCAAAGAGACCATCTGATTGCCAAGCCTATACTTACAAAAGGACACAGTCAGTAGTGACTTATATTAGACTCTGCTGACTGGTTATGAGAAGATATGAACAACCCTACATCCGGCAGTTTAATCTTACAAATCTATACCATGTTTTCTAAAGGAATGATTCTCACTGGAGGTAAAACCATCCCCTTAGTACTCGTGAAACATGAGTCAGCTATCCCTCTGGGAAGCTCCTCTAAGTATTGAGGGTAGCCATTTTGGGGAGATCGCCACAGTCTTCTGAAAGCTGTATCAGTTATAGAAGGATTCCCTTAGACACTTGAAGGAGAGAAGAAAGTTAACGGTGGCTTTTGTTTAAGAAGTGCCATGGAGTGGGAAGTAAACTTGGAAACAAAGTGTTTGTAATTATAAGAATCCCTCAGTGAGACCTATGTTGGCCAGGAGACACAAGTTGACAGTGTCTCTCAGAGCATGTCCCAGTCATATGATGTAGCTCCCAGTTCATTCTGAATGGTTGAGTCTAATTCTTGGTTTTGGAGACACTCCCTAGAGGCAGTTTGGCTGATCTGTTTGGTCCTTGCATGCCATCAGTTGGGGGATATCTGTGCCTTATGGAGGAACAGCTACAAAAATGAGGGTAGGAATGATCGAGAAGACCGAAAAGCATTTTCTGAGGGATCTGTGGGGTATGGGACCTTTTCCTGCCATTTCCAATTGACTTCGTGCATGGTTAGGTTGAATAATGATTAAAAAATCATCAAAGATCTCTGGTATGGACATAAAACCCAGGGGTCAGTTAAATTCAAGTTGCTCACAAACAGCTGGGAGACTGGTGACAGGGCACTATCTTTTTCAGAGAAGCTTTCAAGGGCAATTCTGAAATATAAACGACCATAAGTTCCCTCCCTCTCTCATACCTCCCAGGTCTAAGGTATTCCTTCCTAAGGTACCAGGTTTGTTGCATTCTTTCTGCTACTCTAAAACCTATACGTGCTGTCACAGTTTTTGAAAAGTCATTTTTTTTTTTAAACCATCCTCTGCTATCATCTGAAGGGATCTGGTACAAGGGTGACAGGGTTTTAGGATTTTTTGCCAAGTCTTTAGAGACCAGGAAACTCCCTATTTTAGCCTTGTGGGTTTGTTGTCTAGTGTGTTCAACCAAAGAGTCATTATTATTATATTCTAAAACCATGGACATTCAATGAGAGAATCCAGGGGACTGGGCCAGAATTCAATTCAAATCCTCTAAGACTTCTTTTGGTTCAGCTGTAACTAGGAGAATGCCCTACCTCTTCCAGTCTGTTTTCTGTTAAGGGAAAGAAAGAAGCCTAATGCTCAGGATTGGTCGGACTGGAGTCCCTAATTTTCAAAATAGGTCTACACATCCTCCCACAACATTCATCCTGATCATTAGATGCTCATTTAATGACTAAACCGCCAAAATCAGGTGTGTGGATTAAGAGGCAGGGAGGAAAGTAGACTGAGAAATCTTTTTGAGCTGGTGTTTAGAAAATTTTCCAGTACTCAAAAATACTGGATGCCTGGGGATGGTAGGCAGTGTGGAAGAGCCATCAAATACCCATCAGGGCATTGTGGACATTGTCTAATGACTTGTGATAAAAGGAGCACCGCAGTCAGACTGCAAGTGGTCCAGAAAGTCAAACACATAACAGAGATTAAGTTTTAAGGACCACAGCAGGGTGACTGGAGTCAGTTGTCTGGGGTGGGAAGCCATTCTATAATCTGAAAATGTGCTGAATACGCTGCTGCTGCTAAATCACATCAGTCGTGTCCGATTCTGTGAAACCCCATAGACGGCAGCCCATCAGGCTCCCCCGTCCCTGGGATTCTCCAGGCAAGAACACTGGAGTGGGTCGCCAGCGCCTTCCCTGCTGACAACACCATGGCACCATTACTTTCCTGGCTAAGGGGATCTGAGAGCTAATATAATTAGTCTGGAAGCACTAGGTGAGGACCGAGTCCCAAGGAACTTGGTTTCTCCCACCTTGAGACAACAGGGCCACCTTCAGCAAGAGTCTGGCATGTGGTGGTAGCCTCTTCATTAGAAACAGAATCCTTTCCTCTGTGTCCAGGATATGATGGTGGGTGGATGGCCATATCTCGCATAGTGATGAGTCTATGTGGTGACTCTTGACAATCTGGGCAGCGCAGGCTCAATCAGCAGTATGAGTCTGGTTGGCCTCATCAGAGAATGAATCCTTTTTGTGGCCATCTGTACATGTGGCCCAGATAGTTTGATTTGAAGGCTCATTGTGATACTTCATGGCCCCAAAGAAAGGCATCTTTAATCTGACAGTTGTAGTTTTCCATGTGGCTGACCAAACCTCTAGGCTTTTTGCAACAGCTCAAAATCAGTGAAAATGTGACAGAGTTCATCATGAGAAGTATTTGTCTGAGCTATGAGAACAGTTTGAGATTTGCCCACAGTGGAGAATCAACATAGTGCTTTTCAGTCTGGCCCAGCTGGTCTGGGACTGAGCCTGCCAGAAGCCCTGTCACACCATCACATTTCAGTTTAGTAGAGCTGTCAGTAAATGGGGCCATGCATTTTGGGGAATCTCAGCAACAAGAGGACCCACTGAGCAGGCAGCTTCTCTTCAGGCAGTGGAAAGGGGAATAAACTACCCCTCACAGGTCAGCTGCCACTTTCTCATGTAAAGCTAAGATTGCTGCTGGAGTTGGATGAATATGCCATTTCTACTTGACAAGCAAGACTTTTGAGTATGCTTTATCTTGTTGGTTATGAACTCTGAACTGACTCCAAATAGGGATGTTATGTCAGAGGTTTATGAGGCCTTTCTGGATAAGTGTTTGGCTTCAAACCAAGGCCAATAGTATGCTAATGACTATTTATCAAAAATGCTATATTTAGCAGTTGTTTCAGGGCAACAATTCTAAAACTTTGAGAGATAGCTCCAATGATAGGCTACCTCCAATTGCTGGGAACTTCAATAGGCAAAGTGATATTTGTGGTTCAAAAGGGTCATTAGGATTGTCACACTCAAAGGTAGATAGCATGTTGTATAATCTTCAGGAAAGTTTCCAATGGGACTTTTAATTAGGATACAGCTCAAAACAAGCTGATTTGTATTACGGTCAGTCACTGGAATCAAGTAGGAATTTCAAGTTGGGTACGAACTGCCTCAATGCCTAAAGAGTCCAAGAATATTGTTGGGGCCTCTTTGGTGAGGGGGTGCCAAAGACAGCTGATCTGACATGCTGAGGCATTGATGGTTGTGAACCCACACATAGCTGCAAGGCTCAGAACTATATCCGGATTTAGCTACCATCCCTTGAGTCAGAGGTGTTGTTACACCAGGTAAATGAGCATTTATGTTTCTCCTCACTCCGTCTGTGTGTGTGCCTGTGTGTGCCTCCTTAGATTTGGGGCCGGCTGGTTGTTACTTGACCTCAGCCCCATGATAGGTTTTTAAACATTTGTGAATGTAAAGTTAGTCAACAATTTTTTTATTGTGAGCATGAGCGTGGTGTTTCTTCCTGCTCTCTACATTCTAGAGTAGAAAAAAAAAGTCATATGAGTAGCTTCTGAGGAAGAAGCTAAGGAGAAAATAACTGTTCTCTCAATCATATCACAAACTAATTTTTAAATAAATATTTAAAAATTTTTTTCATCATTTTGAACATGAACTAGTGGCCCTGTGCTACTTGGTGAATTTAATTTTCTCTTTAACTCCCATGCTTATTCTTCCGTGCCACCCTAATATCCATAAACCTGTTAACCTTCACAGCTGTTCTGGATTTACTTCCTCTCTCCACCTATCCTGAGTAGACATGATCTACCTTATTACTAGTTTATATTTGTAGATGATACTGCAGGTCCACTTTATTTTTTGTTGAAGTATAATTGACTTACAGTATTACATTAGTTTCAAGTGTAGCACACAGTGATTTGATATTTTTATACAGTAAAAAAACTATCACCACAGTAAGTCATCATCTGTCACCATACAAAGGTATTAAAATGTAAAATGTTCTTGACTATATTCCCTGTAATATATACACTGTAATGTTGTGTATTGTATCCTTATGACATATTTATTTTATAACTGGGAATGTATTTCTTAATCACCAATTCTTTTTCACAAATACCCCCGCCTCTGTGCTCTGGCAACCACTAGGTTACTCTCTATATCTATGAGTATGTTTCTGTTTTGTAATGTTTGTGTGTTTTGTTTTCAAATTGCAAATATTATGCCTTTCTCTGTCTGATTTATTTCACTTAGCATAATACTTTCTAGGTCTATCCAGGTTTTTGCACATGACCACACGTTTGTTTTTATGGCTGAATAATATTCCACTGTAGTGTGTGTGTGTGTGTGTGTGTGTGTGTGTGTGTGTGTGTGTGTGTGTGTGTATCAGTTCAGTTCAGTCGCTCAGTTGTGTCTGACTCTATGACCTCATGGACTGCAGCATGTCAGGCTTCCCTGTTCATCACCAGCTCTGGAGCTTGCTCAAATTCATGTCCATTGAGTCGGTGATGTCATCCAACCATCTCATCCTACTTCTTTTTTAAAAGTCAATTCATCTATCAGTGGACTCTTAGACTGCTTCCAAATCTTAACTATTGTAAATAATGCTGCAATAAACACTGAGGCACACATACATTTTCAAATTGGAGTTTTCTTTCTTTTTTTTTTTTTCAGATAAATACCCAGAAGTGAAATTGCTCAGTCATGTGCAATTTAATTTTTTGTCATTTTAATTTTTTGAGGACTCTCCATATGGTTAAATTTCAGCTTGTGAAGAATCTACCTGTAATGCAGGACACCCCAGTTTGATTCCTGGGTGGGAAAGTTCCCCTGGAGAAGGGACAGGCTACCCACTCCAGTATTCTTGGGCTTCCCTGGTGGCTCAGATGGTAAAGAATCTGCCTGCAGTGCAGGAGACCCAGGTTCGATCCCTGGGTTGGGAAGATCCCCTGGAGGAGGGCATGGCAACTCACTACAGTATTCTTGCTTAGAGGAGCCTGATGGGCTACAGTCCATGGGGTCACAAAGAGTCGGACACGACTGAGTGAATAAGCGCACATGCCAACGATGCAGGAGGGTTCCCTTTTATCCACATCCTCGATAAAATGTATTCATTGTTTTCAAATAGTCATTTTGACAAGTGTGAGGTGATATTTCATTGTGGTTTTGATTTACATTTCTCTGATGATTAATGAAGTTGGGCATCTTTTCATGTGCCTATTGACTATCTATGTTTGCTTTGGAAAACTGTCTCTTCAGATTATACTACTAAGACAGGGTTCCCATGGTGCATTTCACCTGGGTCATCTTCGTGGAATGGCTGGAGCTTGGACAGGTATGCCAGGGATGCCCTAGAAGGATGACTGTAGCCGGCAGCTGGGGGTGCACTGGGGCAACCTCAGCAGATTGGCTGGATCACCTATTTTCCTACTGGGTAATAAGATGGAGAGGGAAGAAAGTAATGGCATTCTCTGATTCTCCTAACCTCAGAGAGAGTTTCAGCAGTTCTCCACTCAATTTGACAGGTGCTCTAGGGTTAATAAATGGATTTTCTTCATGGATAATCTAGGTGCTTTCTAAACTGGTGTTTTGTTCACTGTGCACCAAGGTGGGCAAGTCTGTTCTTGGGCCTCTCAGGGTTATTCTTCCTTACTGCTGGCCACCAGATTGGGGGTGGAGTTCTCATGGATACTGTGTCTCCTTGCCTTCTTCCCATCCTTTTGAGGTCCTTTGGTTGTATGTTGTGCAGAAGCTGTTCGATCAGCTCTCAGTTCTTCCTCAGGTGGAACTGCTGGAAAGGTAGGTGTAGATTCGTGTATCTGTGGAAAGAGGTAAGTTTTCGATCTTCTTATGCCTCCATCATGGACCCCTCCTTTCACTTTTAAATTAAGGTCTAATATAGAATTTTGTTTCTTCAGTTTGCCACTTGAATCAAAACATGTGCTTTTAAAATTAGTGTAACATCTTTAAAACATTTATTAATGTTGATCTCTTATTTTCTTCTTCAAGTAGTTCAACAACATGTTCAAATGTTTCTTATTCAACATGACTCTTGTTCCAAGTGTTCTAGTTGAATCAACTAATTTTCAATTACTTCTACTTTATTTTGGTTTCTTCTTTCTTTTAAAAACTTAATGATTTATCTCATTTAGAAATTTTCATTCTAGATAGTGATTATTTCATTATTTATATCTAATGTACATGTTTAGTCCCTCTGGTATCACATTTTGAAGTCATTTTAACTATACTTAAATATTTTCTAGTGTTTTCTATAAATATTGTATATAAAATCACTGTTACAGTTGATAAATAATGCATTTGTAATTTTATTCTTTAAATAACTTAAAGCCAATATTCTTTATTGATATTTTCTAGTAATTGTTATACACCATGAACTGCTATTTATTTGCTTATCCTTCTTTTGGTTCTATGAGTTGCACATGTTCTTTTTTTGTATGCAAGTGATATGCTTCATGTTGCTTTAATCAAGAATGATTAAACAAAATTACAAGGTTTTTATTTGACCTGTTCAACTTTTGAATTTGATGAGATAGTTTTCTTCTCATCTTCATAAGAAATTAAATCTTCATTAAATTAATCACTTGTAGTATCTTGTATGCTTAATTTAGGTTGGTTATGCTTAGATAAAAATAATCTTTTAAATTCTTTTTAGCTTTTAAAATATGTAAACAAACTACCTCTATGAAGACTTTCCCCATTTTTTCCAGCTCTTTTTTGAGCTCCACTTTTGCATATTTTATCATGACTCTGACTTGAACTCATGCTTAATCATCTAATGAAATTTAATTATTTTCCAAGTATAAGAAACTAAGTATATTTAAGTCAAATTTTATTAAAGTGAAAATAAAAAATAAAATTATTTTCACATTTGTTTTCAAAAGATTTTTCTTGAAACTAAAATGTAAAATATCATTTATAAATAACTAAAAAGTTAGCTCAAAATTATTTTACTAAAACTGAAATTCTTAATTAAGTGGTTATGGACATTGATAAATTCTATTAAATATTTTTATAAAACTTTCTGCAACTGTAGCATTCAATTCACACCTGATATTAAATGAAGTGTCAAAATCACATTAAGTCTATACCCACATACATACTAATTTATGAGTAAAAAATTTGTTTAACATAGTAAATTTATCCCAGCTACCTTCTTCAGCTGTTGAGGTTTTATGGACTAATGGGAAATTCTTGGCTGTGTAAGAATTTTTGCTTTCATGCTGACAGCAAGGAGTCAACTAGTCTTTATATTTTCTTTTTTTCCTATATAAGTACTTCTTCTCACATCCTCTTCTCACTATTTCTGTGTCCTCTTCTCATTATTTCTGTGTCCACTGAGGCAGCCAGACACACAATTTATAAACTTTACTGGCATTTGGATGTAATCACCTTTTGTTTTGGAGGACATGGGGCAAAAGATGGTTAGAAGCCATTTCCAGGGGCCTGAAGGACTGCTAGTTGTGAAAACTGGTATTTAATGTTACAGGGCTTATCAGGATTGAGTGTGAAGTTATGTGAGGCAGAATCCATGTTTTCCTTAACAAGTGACATGTATAATATGTGGGACTCTTAGAAGTCAGAGGACTCAAGCCAAGAATCCCTCTTGCAGTATGGAGGAAAATATTAATTTTATTTTTTCTGATATACAGATGAATAAATGATCTTTCCATTTTGCCACTCTATTTCACTAATAGTTCAGTATTAACTGTACCAAAGAACACTTTCATAATTTTCAAGACTTTATTTTGGAGAAATAGTTTAAAAAGTCATTTCAAAGAGTGAGAAGTTAAGCAGCAATAGGTTGATTATCAAATCTGGTTTTTCTCTCCTCATTTACAAGATCAACTCTTGAAAATTTTGGCAGACATAAACTATTTTTAATACACTTTATTAAGTTCAATTGAACTGCTATATTCAATTCAGTTGAATAAATGTTCAACCAAATATTTAGTCCATGTTGTTTTGGGGTGTGATTGTTCTTTTCTGCGTGGTAGTGGTTGTAAGACTGCAAATCAACTCTGACATGAATAGTAATAAATGAATTCTGTAAAAGTGAAATATTTTTAGTTTTAATTGAAAGCACTGATTCAAATTGGTTCAAGTTGTGCATATGAAAATTAGGTTATATGGAGATATGACTGGCCAAAGTATACAGGGAAGGCTCAGATGGTAAAGAATCTGCCTTCAAAGCAGGAGACCCAGGTTCAATCCCTGAGTCTGGAGGATCCCCTGGAGAAGGGCATGGCAACCCACTCCAGTATTCTTGCCTGAAGAATTCCATGGACAGAAGAGCCTGGCAGGCTAGAGTCCATGGAGTTGCAAAGAGTTGGACATGACTGAGCGACTAACACTTAACACAACTTTACTGATTACTTGAGTAAAAGAGAGTCATTATAAACTTTTCAAGAAACACAAGGAAAATATATAGATAAGGCATAATAAGATAATATTGCAGAACTAAAGGTTATGTTTAAGAAAACTGAGATGAGAGACTAGAGTCAAGGCTAGCATTGTTGTCAAAACATAAGAGTATCAAAGGATGAGACTACCATTCAACAACCAATGGAAAGACACAAAGATGAATTAACTTAAGATGCTTACTTTTAAGTAAGACATGCTGTGGGAGTCTGTAACAATATTTTCAAGCAGAGCAAGGAACTAATCTTATATAGGGCATGGTAGAAGCATGGTATTCAGGAACTGATAAACTTTAGAAGTATGGAAACTTAGAAGAGAATGTTATTAATTGGCTGTTTTCAGATTCAGGTTTGCTGGAGTATGCCTGCTGCTGACTGATTATATGGGTTTCAGATTTAAGATGTGTTCTGATGGTTACTTGTCGTCCTACAAAGACTGATTGTTCTGTTTCCATATTAACAAATAATTATCAGCAACAGTCTTAAACCTACTTTATTATTTTTAAGAAATAACTTATCAGTGGCTGGGGAAATTTCTGGACTAACTAATCTTTTCAGGTTAAAGATTGCTTACAGATGCATTCCAAATATTTTATAATAACAAACAACTAGAGATTTGATTTTTTTATTAGAGTTGGGTAAACACAGGAAAACATTCACATATCTAAGGATTTGCAACAATGAGACCAAACTAGGGAAGAAATTAATAAATTTACTGAAATGAGTTTACTGAAATGTGTGTGTGTGTTTTTTAATCTAACTTTAAATGTAATTTTATCATAAAGAAGTGAGTTCCTGAAGATATCACTGATCTTCCTTTCAGAACTAAAACTTTCAAGGCCACTCTAAGAAATGAAAAACAATTTTAAGAAGTGTAAATTGGGGACATAAATGCAAAACCCACAGGACAATGACCTTTATTGCTCTTGCAATATCTTAAGGACCTTTTAAAAGAAATCATCTGATGATATTGTTTTGATTTGAGATTCAGTATACATACAGTGATATATCCATAAGTACAAGTTTTTCTTGCTATCTGAAAGTAGAATATGAAACCGTTTGTAAGCCTAAATGACATAAAAGCAAAGAAGTGATTACCTTAGGAAACATCTTGCTAACTGATGCAAGATAAAACACAGAGGCTCACAGATACAGCTTAAATTTATGGCGGTTTGATGCTGAGATGCTGCGTGTAGTTACCAGACAAGGAACTGCCAGCGCCAGTCTGCTGCTGGGTGCATGATGCCTCTATAAGACTCCCTGCAAAACAAATGCTGAAATGTTTGCACATTTTGCCTTTTTTTTTCTGAAAAATGAAAATACTACTTGAATTTGCTTTTTCAGTTAGCAAAAGCAAGTACTCATGTAGGTCTTTCATAAAAAACTATTTGGTATCAAGCGTTCTTTCAAAAAGCAGTGGATACCTGTATTTATGAATAGAATATAACCTTTGTTCCTTCTGAACCTCTCTTCTGCTTGTTCTGTTTGCTGACGAAATTCTGTTTTATTCTATCTTCATCTTATTGGTCTCTTTATTACTGTGTGCCATTCTAATTTACAGTAGTTTTAATGTTTAACCCATTTCAGTGAGTCAGTTCAGTTACTCAGTCGTGTCTGACTCTTTGTGACCCCATGGACCCCATGCCAGGCTTCCCAGTCCATCACCAACTCTTGGAGCTCACTCAAACTCATGTCCATCGCGTCAGTGATGCCATCTAACCATGTTATCCTCTGTCGTCCCCTTCTCCTCCCACCTTCAATCTTTCCCAGCATCAGAGTCTTTTCCAATGAGTCAGTTCTTCACAGCAGTTGCTATTGGAGCTTCAGCTTCAGATCTCCTTTAGAATGGACTGCCTGGCTCTCCTTGCAGGCCAAGGGACTCTCAAGAGTCTTCCCCAACACCACACTTCAAAAGCATCAATTCTTGGCGCTCAGCTTTCTTCACAGTCCAACTCTCGCATCCATACATGACCACTGGAAAAACCATAGCTTCGACTAGACAGACCTTTGTTGGCAAAGTAATGTCTCTGCTTTTTAATATGCTGTCTAGGTTGGTCATAGCTTTTCTTTCAAGGAGCAAGCATCTTTTAATTTCATGACTGCAGTCACCATCTGTAGAGATTTTGGAGCCCCCCAAAATAAAGTCTCTCACTGTTTCCATTGTTTCCCCATCTATTTCTCATGAAGTGATGGGACCAGATGACATCATCTTAGTTTTCTGAATGTTGAGTTTTAAGCCAACGTTTTCACTCTCCTCTTTCACTTTCATCAAGAGGCTCTTTAGTTCCTCTTCACCATCTGCCATAAGGGTGGTGTCATCTACATATCTGAAGTTACTGATATTTCTCCCGGCAATCTTGATTCTGGCTTGAGCTTCATCCAGCCCAGCATTTCACGTGATGTACTCTGCATGTAAGTTAAATAAGCAAGGTGACAGTATACAGCCTTGATGTACTTCTTTCCCAATTTTAAGCCAGTCTGTTGTTCCATGTCCAGTTCTAACTGTTGCTTCTTGACTTGCATACACATTTCTTAGGAGGCAAGTCAGGTGGTCTGGTATTCCCATCCCTTGAAGAATTTTCCACATTTTGTTGTGATCCACACAGTCAGAGGGTTTGGCATTATCAATAAACCAGAAGTAGATGTTTTTCTGGAACTCTCTTGCTTTTACTATGATCCAGTGGATGTTGGCAATTTGATCTCTGGTTCCTCTGCCTTTTCTAAATCCAGCTTGATCATCTGGAATTTCATGGTTCATGTGCTGTTGAAACCTCGCTTGGAGACTTTTGAGCATTACTTTGCTAGTGTGTGAGATGAGTGCAATTGTGTGGTAGTTTGAATATTCTTCGGAGTTGCATTTCTTTGGGATTGGAATGAAAACTGACCTTTTGTAGTCTTGTGACCAGTACTGAGTTTTCCAAATTTGCTGGCATATTGAGTACAGCACTTTCACAGCATCATCTTTTAAGGTTTGAAGTAGCTCAACTGGAATTCCATCACTTCCACTAGCTTTGTTCATAGTGATGCTTCCTAAGGACCACTTGACTTTGCATTCCAGGATGTCTGGCCCAGGTGAGTGATCACACCATCATGGTTATTTGGGTCATGAAGATTTTTTTGTGTGTAGTTTCTCTGTGTGTTCTTGCCACCTCTTCTTAACATCTTCGGTTAGGTCCATACTATTTCTGTCCTTTATTGTGTTCATTTAACACATTTACTATTTTATTTATATAACCTAGTGAAATAGATCAGTATAGTTTTTACAAGAATCTACTTGAGGAGTTTCCTAAGAATTTACTTAATGATTTGCTTTGATTTGAGAAATTTGAGTAGATAATTCATTTAACTTTCTTAAGATGCAAACAAGACAGGAAAATATTTTTATTTTTTTCTAAGTCTCCAATAGGTTTCCGTGTATTAGATACCTTAAAATTTACTAGTGTACATTTCTTATATAAAGTGAATTCTCTATGAAATTACTATATATTGGACATTGATCTCTTACAGTAAACACTTTTTTTTTTGGTCAGCAATTCTTTGTGGTCCACACTTTGCACTTTAAAGGATTGGCCATTGCCCCTGGTTGCTGAAAAATATCTTCTAAGCACTTGAAATACCCTGACTGATAAGACTATCTTTATTTACTTGGGGTTTTGGGCCATGCCAGATCCTCCATGCTTACATGATTATTGGGAAGGTTTTGGACCATATAGTGGTAGCTTGATCTCTGGAGGGGTTAAAGATTTAGGACAAATGTATGGGTGGTCATTGATGCCTATGTGATAACCTCCAATAACGTCCCTGGACACCAGTGCTCAGATGAATTTCTCTGGCTGACAATACTTCATATGGGTTAGCACACATCATTTCTGGGAGAGAAGTAAGCAATGTCCTTTTGACTCCACTGGGAAAGGACAATAGGAAACTCATGCCTGAAGTATTTGAGATACTGCTCTATATGCTTCTTCCCTTTACTGATTTTAATTTGGATTTTTTTCACTGTAACAAGCAAAACTATGTGTATAGTAGCTTTTCTCAATTCTGTGAGTTTTTCTAGCAAATAATATGTTGTATTGTCAGATCTATATCTTTGCTCTGTTTTAGAGTTAGCTTTTAGGATATTATTTGACTTACAGTCTCCAGTCTCAGGTGCTGTTAACTATGCACATATAGTCTCTCCCAGGCTAAATGCTCTGGTCACATATGTACTTACCATGTGTTGTAATCCACATGATTCAGGGTCATTATATTTTAAACAATTGTAGTTTTAAAAGACTCAAATGATAGGGAAAAAATCTTATGTATTGACTCATGTAGGTACCATTTCTAGTGTTCTTTGTATTTTTCTGTAAAGAAGTATCTCCATCTTTTATCATTTTCTCATTGCCTGAAGAACTTTCTTAGATATATCTTGTAGGAAAGTTCTGCTCTCAGATTTTGTGTATCTGGAAAGTCTTTTTGAGCTTTTGTCTTAGAAAGTTATTATTATCGGAGTATTCTAGGTTGGCAATATTCTTTTTCTTTTAGTACTTTGAAGATGGCTTCTTGCTTGCATTGCTTCTAATAACAAATCTTTCATCTTGTCTTTTTTTCTCTTCATGTAGTATGTCTTTATTTCTCTGGCTTCTTTTGCTTTTCTCTGTCATACTGGTTTTCAGCACACTGAGTATGGTATACTTTGCTTTAGTTTTCTTCATATTTATTTTCCTTTGGAGTTTACTAAACTTCTTGGATATGTGGATTTTTAGTTTAAGTAAATTTGGAAAAATATTGTGCATGTTTCACTTAAATCTTTTTTTTTTTTCATGTCTCAGCCTTCCCTTTCCCCAGATTTATTGAGGACTTCAATTATACTCAGTTTAGGCTTCTTGAAGTTGCCTTACAGATTATTGATGTTCTCCATTCATTTCTTTGATTCTATTTTTTACCCTATAATTCTTATTAGAAAGTTTCTATTGCTGTGTAACTTAATTCATTAACTTTTTCCCTTCTACAAAGTCTAATCAATCACTAATGACTACACCAATGTGTTTTCTACCTCCAATATTATAGTTTTCATCACTGGATTATATGTCTAGATTATATATGTATATACTATACTTTGCATTTTATATTCAGTTTTCCTTATCTCTGCTTTTTTTTGGAGACAGATATATAGTTATTATAACTATTTTAATTTTCTTATGTGTTATTCTAATATCTTTAATTTTTGGATTAGTTTTGATAGGCTAGATTTTTTTTCTCATTATAAATCACATTTTCCTGTATACCTGGTAATTTTTTATTGTTTTCTAGACATTATAAAAAATTTTTTTGAGCACTAGATATGTTTGTATTTATATGAATATTCTTGAGTTATCTGGAACCCCTCCCCACAATGGATTTTAAGCTGTCCTGTCCAATATGTTAGTAAAAAACCACAGATGGGAAATGAGCACTTGATATTTGACTAATCTGAATTTGAAGTGGTGTGTAAAGCATACAATGTATTTCAAAAATTTGTTATGAAATATTAATTTAAAATATTTTATTAATAATTTTCACTGGATGTTGAAATGATAAAACCATTTAGGATATATTGAGCTAATTAGAACATTGATTAAAATGAATCTTCCTTGTTCTTTTTTTTTTCCACTTTTAAAACATGGCTACTAGAAATTGTAACCACGATTGTGTGAACAACCCCTAGAGCCAGACATCCTGAAATGTGAAGTCAAGTGGGCCTTAGGAAGTGTCACTATGAACAAAGCTAGTGGAGGTGATGGAATTCCAGTTGAGCTATTTCAAACCCTCAAAGATGATGCTGTGAAAGTGCTACATTCAATATGTCAGCAAATTTGGAAAACTCTGCAGTCACCACAAGACTGGAAAAGGTCAGTTTCTATTCCAATCCCAAAGAAACACAATGCCGAAGAACGTTCAAACTATTGCACAATTGCATTCATCTCACATGCTAGTAAAGTAATGCTCAAAATTCTCCAAGTGAGGCTTCAACAGTATGTGAACCGTGAACTTCCAGATATTCAAGCTGGATTTAGAAAAGGCAGAGGAACCAAAGATCAAATTGCCAACATCCTTGGATCATCAAAAAAGCAATAGAGTTCCAGAAAAGCATCTACTTTTGCTTTGTTGACTATGTCAAAACCTTTGACTATGTAGATTACAGCAAACTGTGGAAAATAGGGGTAGGAATACCAAACCACTTGACCTGTCTCCTGAGAAATCTGATGCAAGTCAAGAAGCAACAGTTAGAACTGGACATGGAACAACAGACTGGTTCCAAACTGGGAAAGGAGTACCTTAAGGCTGTATGTTGTCACCTTGCTTATTTAACTTATATGCAGAGTACATCATGAGAAATGCTGGGCTGGATGAAGCATAAGCTAGAATTAAGATTGTCGGGAGAAATATCAGTAACCTCAGATATTCAGATGACACCACCCTTATGGCAGAAAGTGAAGAAAAACTAAAGAGCTTCTTGATGAAAGTGAAAGAGGAGAGTGAAAACTTTGGCTTAAAGCTCAACATTCAGAATACTAAGATCACAGTGTCTGGTCCCATCACTTCATGGCAAATAGATGGGGAAACAGTGGAAACAGTCAGAGGCTATTTTCTTGGGCTCCAAAATCACTGCAGCCATGAAATTAAAATACACTTGCCCCCTGGAAGCAAAGTTATGACCCACCTAGACAGCATATTAAAAAGCAGGGACATTACTTTGTGGACAAAGGTCTGTCTAGTCATAGTTTTTCCAGCAGTCATGTATGGATGTGAAAGTTGGACTATAAAGAAAGTTAAGCACCAAAGAATTGATGCTTTTGAACTGTGGTGTTGGAGAAGACTCTTGAGAGTCCCTTGGCCTCTAAGGAGATCCAACCAGTCCATCCTAAAGGAAATCAATCCTTAATATTCATTGGCAGGACTGACGCTAAAGCTGAAACTCCAATACTATGGCCACCTGATGCAAAGAACTTACTCACTTGAAAAGACCCTGATGATGGGAACGATTGAAGGCAGGAGGAGAAGGGGATCACTGACTCAATGGACATGAGTTTGAGTAAACTCTGGGAGTTGGTGATGGACAGGGAGGCCTGGCGTGCTGCAGTCCATGGAGCCGCAGTCAGACACGATTGAGCAACTGAAATGAACTAACTGAACTAGAAATTGTGAAGCGTTCCATATTCGTAGGACTGCCCAGGTGGTGTCAGTGGTAAAGACCCCACCTGCCATTGCAGGAAACATGAGACACGGGTTGCTTTCTTGAGTCGAGAAAACCCCCTGGAGGAGGGCATGGCTACCACTCCAGTATTCTTGCCTGGAGAATCCCATGGACCCAGGAGTCTGGCTGGTTACAGTCCATAGAGTTGCAGAGTCAGACATGATTGCAGTGACTTAGCATACTAGAAAATTTAGAAATGCATGTATGACTCATTTATGGCTCATGTCCTATTTCTATTCATAAATGATTTTTAGAACTTGACTGAAGTTTCCTGTAAAGAGTAAGATATTAGGCTTTATGGCCATTTCAGTTACTGTCACATATTTTTCTTTTATTTTTTAACAATTTGTCAAATACAGAAGACCCTTGAACAACACAGGGATTAATTTGAGTATAACTTATAGTTGCCCCACTGTACTTGTGATTTCTCAGCATCCATTGATCCAACCAATCACAGATCATATAGTACTGTAGTATTAACTATTTAAAAATATCCACATATAGGTGGACATATGCAGTTCAAGCCTGTACTGTTCAAGGGGCAACCGTACATAAAAATCATGTTAGCTTGTGAGCCGAAAACAATAGACCCCATGATATAGATGGGCCATGGGCCATAGGTTTATAGTCTACTGCTTAGAATATTACATCTCCTCTTTCAAAGGCGAGACAATTGGAAAATCTAATGAGAAATAAAACTAATGAGAAAGCTTATTGTTAAATAAAACCATATTATTGAGACTTTTTTCTGAGAAAACTTGAAAGGGGTATTCAAAGGCCATTTACTGAAAGTGATTTTAAATTATAGTATGTAAGAAAAGGTCAGTTTTCATTTCAATCCCTAAGAAAGGCAAAGCCAAAAAGTATTCAGACTACCACACAATTGCACATACTCCACATGCTAGCCAAGTAATGCTCAAAATTCTCCAAGTGAGGCAAGAACTTCCAGATGTTCAAGCTGGATTTAGAAAAGGCAGAGGAACCAGAGATCAAATTGCCAACATCCATTGGATCATCGAAAAAGTAAGAGAATTCCAGGAAAACATCTACATGTGTTTCATTGACTACGCTAAAGCCTTTGACTCTGTGGATCACAACAAATTGTGGAAAATTCTTAAAGAGATGGGAATACCAGACAACCTTATCTGCCTCCTGAGAAACCTGTATGCAGGTCGAGAAGCAACAGTTAGAACTGGATGTGGAACAACAGACTGGTTCAAAATTGGGAAAGGAGTACGTCAAGGCTGTATATTGTCACCCTGCTTATTTAACTTATATGCAGAGTACATCAAGTGAAAATCCAGGCTGGATGAAGCACAAGCTGGAATCAAGATTGCCAGGAGAAATATCAATAACCTCAGATATGAAGATGACACCACCCTTGTGGCAGATGGTGAAGAGCAACCAAAGAGCTTCTTGATGAAAGTGAAAGAGGAGAGTCAAAAAGTTGTCTTATAACTCAACATTCAAAAAATGAAGATCATAGCATCTAGTCCCATCACTTCATGGTCAATAGACAGGGAAACAAGAGAAACAGTGACAGATTTTATTTTCTTGGTCTCCAAAATCACTGCAGATGGTGACTGCAGCCATGAAACTAAAGATGCTTGCCCCCTGGAAACAAAGATATTACCAACCTAGACAGTATTAAAAAGCAGAGACATAACTTTGCCGACAAAGCTCCACCTAGTCAAGGCTATGGTTTTTCCAGCAGTCATGTATGGATGTAAGAATTGGACAATAAAGAAAGCTTAGCATGGAAGGATTGTTGCTTTTAAACTATGGTATTAGAGAAGACTCTTGACAGTCCCTTGGACTGCAAAGAGATCAAACCAGTCAGGTCTAAAGGAAATCAACCCTTAATATTTATTGGAATGACTGATGCTGAACCTCCAATACTATGGCTACCTGATGTGTAGAGCTGACTATTTAGAAAAGACCCTGATTCTGGGAAAGATTGAAGGTCAGAGGAGAAGGGGACGACAGAAGATGAAATGGTTGGATGACATCACTGACTCAAAGGACATGGGTTTCAGCAAGCTCCAGCAGGTGGTGAAGGACTGGGAAGCCTGGCATGCTGCAGTCCATGGGGTCACAAAGAGTAGAACATGACTGAGCATCTGAACGACAATGTAATAATTATATCAGCTGTATTTCCGAGCACTTCACAGATTCTACTAGCTCAATCACCATAAAGTAGGAAAGCAATACTATTTTGCAATTGAGAAAATTGTCCCTTTCTTAATTCATATAGTTAGTGACTGATGGTCATGGGATTCAAAAGAGTTAATTTCTCTCCCAAGTTCATGCTATTAACTAACACTACATACTTTCTGTGGTGGCTTTGTAATGTGGCAAAATAGCTAAATCAAATTGCATTTCTCAGAATTCCCTTCCATTTAAGAGGGTTGCAAGGAAGATTCTTGGAAAATTTGGAGGACAAAAGAAAAGCAACAGTCATTTTGTGGCTAACACCCACTACTACTGATTTACAGATTCTCTCTGGTGGCCTGAATCAGCAGCTGGGCTAGAAACTGCTCTATCATTCCCCATATCCTTGTTCAACTTCTAGACAACTAGTCAAGGTATATGTATTTGGCTTTGTGGGAAACGTTCTTGGTTTCTGTAGGATACCCTTACTACCACTGTTAAGTCAAAAGCTTGTGTGTTTCTGACCTTCCTCTTGGAGTTCCTCCTCATGTGGTGTGGATTCCAGATTATTCTTGAACTACAAGCTGGAATCAAGATTGCTGGGAGAAATATCAATAACCTCAGATATGTAGATGACACCATCCTTATGGCAGAAAGTGAAGAGGAACTAAAAAGCCTCTTGATGAAAGTGAAAGAGGAGAGTGAAAAAGTTGGTTTAAAGCTCAATATTCAGAAAATGAAGATCATGGCATCCGGTCCCATCACTTCATGGGAAATAGATGGGGAAACAGTAGAAACAGTGTCAGACTTATTTTGGGGGGCTCCAAAATCACTGCAGATGGTGATTGCAGCCATGAAATTAAAAGATGCTTACTCCTTGGAAGAAAAGTTATGACCAACCTAGATAGCATATTCAAAAGTAGAGATATTACTTTGCCAACTAAGGTCTGTGTAGTCAAGGCTATGGTTTTTCCTGTGGTCATGTATGGATGTGAGAGTTGGACTGTGAAGAAGGCTGAGCACCGAAGAATTGATGCTTTTGAACTGCGGTGTTGGAGAAGACTCTTGAGAGTCCCTTGGACTGCAAGGAGATCCAACCAGTCCATTCTGAAGGAGATCAGCCCTGGGATTTCTTTGGAAGGAATGATGCTAAAGCTGAAGCTCCAGTACTTTGGCCACCTCATGCGAAGAATTGACTCATTGGAAAAGACTCTGATGCTGGGAGGGATTGGGGGCAGGAGGAGAAGGGGATGACAGAGGATGAGATGGCTGGATGGCATCACTGACTGGATGGACATGAGTGTGAGTGAACTCCGGGAGTTGGTGATGGACAGGGAAGCCTGGAGTGCTGCGATTCATGGGGTCGCAGAGTCAGACACGACTGAGCGACTGAACTGAACTGAACTGAACTGAACTTTGTTTTAGATCCACCTTTAGGACTGTCAGTTCTATGGACCAGAATCACTATTCCTCTGTTTCAAAGGAAATGTTCTTTTTTCCTAAGTTATTTTTCCAAAGCCTATAATGTTGCATAGAATGATGTAATTTATTTAATTCTCTAATTGATGGGCTTTCAAGATGTATATTTTTTTTAATGTTTATGGAAATAGCTCTGTAAATTTATTCTTAAATATTAGTTTACATTTCTAATTTGTTGGGCTCAAGGATAATGTGTATTCTCTGAAAAAGTTGTATCAATTTGGAATCCCACAGGTAAGGCATGAGAAAATTTTTGTCCCACTCATTTGTCAGCATTAAATGCAATTGTACTTTTATTTTTCTAAATTGATAACTGAAATATGTGCATGTGTTGCTCTAATTTGCATTTCCATAAATAATACCAAGCTTGAGCATCTTGACCTATGTTTATTCTTAGTTATTTTGGTTTCTGTTTCTTGAGTAGCCCTTTCTTTTTATAGATAAATCAGACTATCAGTTTAAATTATTCTTTTTAATATGGGTTGTTAAGATAGTATTCCTTAATATCTAACTACTTTGTTAATATTTCTCTATTTTTTCCACCAATGAATGAATCAAAAAACAAAAATGTGGGCCATCTACACACAATGGAATATTATTATTTTGGTTATAAGATACACGGAATTGGGATGGCCAGATCTTGTGCAATTTTATTTTAAATTTTCGTGAGGAACCTCCACACTATTTTTCATAATAGCTGCATCATTCATACTCTCACTAATGGGATATAATGTTTCTAATTTCTCCATATCCTTACCAATACGTGAACCCTTGTTACTCTTTTGGGGGAGAGGAGATAATAGCCATTATTGGGAAACCTTTTCCTAAGGTAATTTAGGTGAGAAACTTGTTGGAAACTTTCCTTGTCTATATTTCCAGGTCTTTTTCTCAGGCTAGTCAGATTTCCCAGAGAAAAATAGTCCAATATTTTGTGTGGAGACTAGTAGTTTGGCCATCAGATTTTTGGGTGTTATATTGTAGAAAGGATATGTGGTACTTAGCACTTACCATTCAGAATGCACGTGTTCACTAATCCCCCTATTTTCAGTATAGAGACAGAGCCTCAACTGTATCTAGTGTATTCTACCAGAAAGCTTCTCCATTATATCCTCCTTAATGGAAATATTAAGGAGATCTTGGAGAATCCCATGGACAGAGGAACCTAGCAGGCTATAGTCCGTGGGGTTGCAAAGAGTTAGACATAACTGAGCAACTTCACTCTTTTTTTTTCTTTCTTTCTTAATGGAAATATATATCTAGTAAAAAGTAGTAGTAGGGGCAAAGGAACTGGTGGGATAGGGCTTTATCCAGGAGTATAAAATGACAAATCTAAATGCTACTCAAACAACTTTAACCCAGTCCTCCAGACATTTCTGCTTCCTTGCCACCCTGCTTATAGAGGTATCTGGTGCTGTATGTCCATAAAACACTTGAACATTCTGTGGTATAAACTGCCCTATTTCTTAAACTTCACTTGCTGAATTAAGGTTTAGTTTCCTTGATATTCTGTATCCATCACCTGTTCTTTCATTAATCTTCTGTTCTATACTTTGCTGTTCTTCCATGCTTGTTGGATAATGTGTTTAAAATCCCTTTACTATAGATTTATTAGATTTTCAGGAGGAAGTGACATTATATTGCCATTTAGCATAAAAATTCAAAAGGTTCAATTTAAATGCCAGAGTTTTATCTGGGGAAATCTAGAGGACATTTGTTCCTTCCAATTTACTCTGAAAAATGCCTGCTGCATGTTTCATGGAGTTGACTTTTATCTCTGTTTATGTATATACAGAGAGTGTGCTTTTTTTCACTTACTCTAAGCCCTTGGCCATCCCTAGTCACTGCCTCTGCATTTTGCCCATATTGTGTCTTTAAATAGGACTGTGTTCTACCACCTTGCACAGAGAATATCTTCTGACTCAGCTTTGCAGGGCAAAAGAATCCCTCTTTGATCTAACATAGGACTGATGCACTTTTCCTCTGTAAATCTTTAAAATATTCTTCCTGGTCACGTAGTTCAGGGTGCTTCTAATTAATCATTTCCTGTTCAGTGTAACATGAGCTGTAAAATAAATCTAAATGCTCTGACTTCAGACATCAGTTTGAGGGAAATTGTGAAAGTCATATCAATATCTTTCAAATTATAGAATACAAGTGACAACTGACCCTCTCTTTTCATAAGAACATCTGTTTTTTATGTGTGCATATGTGTATGTATGTAATTTCTGCCTAAGTGGGATAGTTTTCTTTCTTCTTGTATGAACTTTTGGATAATGATACAAATTTGTTGTTGCTTTTTAAATCTGCTTATGTTAGTCTCATGACATACCATGTCTGATACACACAAGCACAGGGCACGAACCATATCATATTCGTTTATATAAAATCTGCCTATGCTATTGGAAAAGTATAGGGGAAATTATGAGTAATTATTAAGATCCATCTCTCTCAAGAGTAAACTGGGAATGTTATAGTTTTTATTATTTAGATTTGTCTACTGATTCAGCTCCAGTTGAGTCCATATAGTCCAGAGGAGTTGTAATAAAAGCTTTCCAAAAATTTTGATGCATAAGCGTCAAAGTTTTGAGATCCTCTTAGCAAAGCGGCAAATCCAGGCCAGAGAGGAGTCCTCCCAAATTCTCTATGTAATTTAGAAATAAGCAATTTGTAGTGCTTTAACTACCTAGATTCCCTGTTATCAGAAATCATATAACTCTTATTCTCAGAGAGAATAACAGTTCTCTTCCTGCACACAAAATCTTCTGTGGGTTCCCTGATGGTATCTGGTGAGCAGCAGCTGTCCCTGCAGGCTTGGTGTACAATCTGCAAGAGTAATGAAAGCACCTAGCAGGAAACAGCTGTATTCTATATTAATTGTGAGCCTTTCTGGTCATCGCAGAATAAGTGAACTCAGGGAGGGAATGAGCTATGATCTATTTTCAAGTTGCTGAAATTCTCATAACATTAGGTGGAGGTAAGAACTAGTGAAATTTGAATTACTATTAGAAATGTGCTATCATATTTATGAATAGGTTGAGGAAGTCCAGTTATGTTAAAGGAAGATATGGTTATCAGCTATGAGTACCTTTTCCCTTATGGTAGCAGCTTAGAACATTGATTTAATCATTTAATAATTATTTAATCATTATTATGTTTAATAATTATTTTCAATTATTTACATGAGAAACTATTGTTCTGTAGGGTTTATAAACGTATTTTTTTTCTATTAAGGGGATATCTGTTCTTTTATATAAATTTCATAATTGCCTGTGAATATTATTAGAAGATTCTTCCTAGAATTATAGCAAGAAGAATGAAATATTGGGATATGTAATCATTGAAAGTTGTTTTCCCAGCATAAAAAAGTTTAAGCATGAAGTATTAAAAGATAGTAAGATAAGAAAATTACCAACAAGTAATTACAGCTTAACAGGTAATCTAATGAAATACTTGCAAAAATTTTACAGAGAAAACATTATTGGGAGAAATTAAAGTCTACGTCCTTATAGTAGAGAATATGAAAGATCTAAAATCAATGTTTGAAGCTTCTACCATAAAAAGTTAGAAAAAGAAGGACCAAATAATCCTAAAGTAAGTAGAAGAAAAAAATTTGCAACTAATCCTACAAAAATTTTCACTGAGCAGCTGCTTGTGCAGCTATACTATTTAAATGTATATTTAAATATTGAGGCTATCTTTGTATGCACATAGTAGTCACTTCCTTCTCTCACCTTCCAAAACAAATATAGTAGTTGTGACACCCTGGGGAAATCTGCTCCAAGTCTCCCAGTCTTCATTACTTCAGGTGTGTAAATCAGAGGAGAAACAGATAATAAAGACAAGAGAGAAGGTATTGAAGCATGACTTGTCTTTCTGTTCTATGTTTATCCTTTTTAACCTGTGTCAACTGCCATGGCATGCTTGATCTATTTTTCTCCAGAATGTACCTTAAGAACATTATTATACTTCTTGTGTGTGGGTACTAACACAGCTGCTTAGGCTAGGTTCATATTTGCTTGTGATCTTTTTTTTTAAGTTTTCAATATTTTAACTTTTATGAAATATAGTATAATTTATAAGTAAGAATTTTGTAGTGATTTATCTATCTAGAGTCACCTGTTATCAGAAATTACAATCTCTACATCCGACTAATAATTTGTCTGGGAAATTTTATAGATATTGTCTAATGCAATATGACAATGCAAATAAGAGGACTTTATGCACTAAAGTTTGATTTTTAATAACCAGAGACATTATTTGCTGTCCAACTCAGTTTTTCAGTCTAATAAATATTTTCCTCTCCAGCAGTCTCCAAGCTAATTATCAGGAAGTGCCAGGACAGAGGTGATTAAGCAATTGTTTTCTCTCTATAAGGAATTATGATTATTTTATTCACTTTTATTAAAATATTAACAGCTCATTCTTTATGCTTTGCCTCTAACTTTTCTAAGGAAGTAGATACATTACATTTGAGATAAGGACAAAGTTACATAAAAAAGAAACAAAATGATGAAAAATTAGACTGATAAGTTCAAAACTCAATTGCTTTGGGTAGTTAGGATTCCAGAAATTCTATTTATTTCAGGAATACATTACCAACAATAAAGACAGTGTTATTCAAAAGGTACTGGCTGATTGCTCAGTCTTGGAGAAGGCAATGGCACCCCACTCCAGTGCTCTTGCCTGGAAAATCCCATGGACAGAAGAGCCTGGTAGGCTGCAGTCCATGGGGTCACTAGGAGTCGGACACAACTGTGTGACTTCACTTTCACTTTTTACTTTCATGCATTGGAAAAGGAAATGGCAACCCACTCCAATGTTCTTGCCTGGAGAATCCCAGGGATGGGGGAGCCTGGTGGGCTGCCGTCTCTGGGGTCACACAGAGTCGGACAGGACTGAAGCGATTAGCAGAAAGAGAAAGAGCATAAGAGGAAACAGGAAAACTGTTCAATCACTATATTACTACACAAGTGCACTTAATTTTACTTAGTAAATAAATTCACTTAAATGATTTACCATGCTGTGCTGCTACATTATTAGCATCAATTCTGTGGCCATTGTAAGCCCACCAGACAGATTCAGCATCTAGAATTTTCTTCTCTCTCTATCTTAGAATAGGCAAGCACTGAAGCCAGGCTGCGACAACGCAGGAAGGGCCAGGAGGAGCTACCCCGTGTCGGAGGTCAGGGTGGCAGCCGGGAGGAGCTACCCAGCGTCCCAGGCCAGTGGCAGCCAGGAGAAGCCACCTCGCACCCGAGGCCAGGGGCGGTGACCCTGAGGAGCCACCTCGAGCCCGAGGCAAGGGGCAGCACTTGGGAGGAGCCACCCACGTCCAAGGCCAGGGCTGGCGGCCAGGAGGAGAAACAGGAGGAGCGGTGGCTGAGCAGGCACAGGAGGGCCTAGAGGAGCTATCCCACGTTGAAGGTCAGGAAGGGCGGCAGTAAGGAGATACCCCTCATCCAAGGTAAGGAGCAGTGGCTGTGCTTTTCTGGAGCAGCCGTGAAGAGATACCCCACGCCCAAGGTAAGAGAAACCCAAGTAAGATGGTAGGTGATGCAAGAGGGCATCAGAGGGCAGACACACTGAAACCATACTCACAGAAAACTAGTCAATCTAATCACACTGGGACCACAGCCTTGTCTAACTCAATGAAACCAAGCCATGCCTGCGGGGCAACCCAAGATGGGTGGGTCATGGTGGAGAGATCTGACAGAATGTGGTCCACTGGAGAAGGGAATGGCAAGCCACTTCAGTATTCTTGCCTTGAGAACCCCATGAACAGTAGGAAAAGGCAAAATGATAGGATACCAAAAGAGGAACTCCCCAGGTCAGTAGGTGCCCAGTATGCTACTGGAGATCAGTGGAGAAATAACTCGGGAAAGAATGAAGGGATGGAGCCAAAGCAAAAACAATACCCAGCTGTGGATGTGACTGGTGATAGAAGCAAGATCCGATGCTGTAAAGAGCAATATTGCATAGGAACCAGGAATGTCAGGTCCATGAATCAAGGCAAATTGGAAGTGGTCAAACAAGAGATGGCAAGGGTGAACGTTGACATTCTAGGAATCAACGAACTAAAATGGACTGGAATGGGTGAATTTAACTCAGATGACCATTATATCTACTACTGTGGGCAGGAATCCCTCAAAAGAAATGGAGTAGCCATCATGGTCAACAAAAGAGTCCAAGATGCAGTACTTGGCTGCAATCTCAAAAACGACAGAATGATCTCTGTTCGTCTCCAAGGCAAACCATTCAATATCACAGTTATCCAAGTCTATGCCCCAACCAGTAACGCTGAAGAAACTGAAGTTGAACGGTTTTATGAAGACCTACAAGATCTTTTAGAACTAACACCCAAAAAAGATGTCCTTTTCATTATAGGGGACTGGAATGCAAAAGTAGGAAGTCAAGAAACACCTGGAGTAACAGGCAAATTTGGCCTTGGAATGTGGAATGAAGCAGGGCAAAGACTAATAGAGTTTTGCCAAGAAAATGCACTGATCATAGCAAACACCCTCTTCCAACAACACAAGAGAAGACTCTACACATGGACATCACCAGATAGTCAACACCGAAATCAGATTGATTCTATTCTTTGCAGCCAAAGATGGAGAAGCTCTATACAGTCAGCAAAAACAAGACCAGGAGCTGACTGTGGCTCAGATCATGAACTCCTTATTATCAAATTCAGACTCATATTGAAGAAAATAGGGAAAACCACTAGATCATTCAGGTATGACCTCAATCAAATCCCTTATGACTATACAGTGGAAGTGAGAAATAGATTTAAGGGCCTACATCTGATAGATAGAGTGCCTGATGAACTATGGAATGAGGTTTGTGACATTGTACAGGAGACAGGGATCAAGACCATCCCCATGGAAAAGAAATGCAAAAAAGGAAAATGGCTGTCTGGGGAGGCCTTATATATAGCTCTGAAAAGAAGAGACGAGAAAAGCAAAGGAGAAAAGGAAAGATATAAACATCTGAATGCAGAGTTCCAAAGAATAGCAAGGAGAGATAAGAAAGACTTCCTCAGTGATCAATGCAAAGAAATAGAGGAAAACAACAGAATGGGAAAGACTAGAGATCTCTTCAAGAAAATTAGAGATACCAAGGGAACATTTCATGCAGAGATGGGTTCGATAAAGGACAGAAATGGTATGGATCTAACAGAAGCAGAAGATATTAAGAAGAGGTGGCAAGAATACATGGAAGAACTGTACAAAAAAGATCTTCACGACCCAGATAATCACGATGGTGTGATCACTAATCTAGAGCCAGACATCCTGGAATGTGAAGTCAAGTGGGCCTTAGAAAGCATCGCTACGAACAAAGCTAGTGGAGGTGATGGAATTCCAGTTGAGCTGTTTCAAATCCTGAAAGATGATGCTGTGAAAGTGCTGCACTCAATATGCCAGCAAATTTGGAACACTCAGTAGTGGCCACAGGACTGGAAAAGGTCAGTTTTCATTCCAATCCTAAAGAAAGGCAATGCCAAAGAATGCTCAAACTACAGCACAATTGCACTCATCTCATATGCTAGTAAAGTGATGCTGAAAATTCTCCAAGCCAGGCTTCAGCAGTATGTGAACCGTGAACTCCCTGATGTTTAAGCTGGTTTTAGAAAAGGTAGAGGAACCAGGGATCAAATTGCCAATATCCGCTGGATCATGGAAAAAGCAAGAGAGTTCAAGAAAAATATCTATTTCTGCTTTATTGACTATGCCAAAGCCTTTGACTGTGTGGATCACAATAAACTGTGGAAAATTCTGAAAGAGATGGGAATACCAGACCACCTAACCTGCCTCTTGAGAAATCTGTATGCAGGTCAGGAAGCAACAGTAAGAACTGGACATGGAACAACAGACTGGTTCCAAATAGGAAAAGGAGTACGTCAAGGCTGTATATTGTCAGTCACCCTGCTTATTTAACTTATATGCAGAGTACATCATGAGAAACGCTGGACTGGAAGAAACACAAGCTGTTATCAAGATTTCTGGGAGAAATATCAATAACCTCAGATATGAAGATGATACCTCCCTTATGGCAGAAAGTGAAGAGGAACTAAAAAGCCTCTTGATGAAAGTGAAAGAGGAGAGCAAAAAAGTTGGCTTAAAGCTGAACATTCAGAAAACGAAGGTCATGGCATCCAGTCCCATCACTTCATGGGAAATAGATGGGGAAACAGTGGAAATAGTGTCAGACTTTATTTTTGGGGGCTCCAGAATCACTGCAGATGGTGACTGCAGCCATGAAATTAAAAGATGCTTACTCCTTGGAAGAAAAGTTATGACCAACCTAGATAGCATATTCAAAAGAAGAGATATTACTTTGCCGACTAAGGTCCGTCTAGTCAAGGCTATGGTTTTTCCTGTGGCCATGTATGGATGTGAGAGTTGGACTGTGAAGAAGGCTGAGCACCGAAGAACTGATGCTTTTGAACTGTGGTGTTGGAGAAGACTCTTGAGAGTCCCTTGGACTGCAAGGAGATCCAACCAGTCCATTCTGAAGGAGATCAGCCGTGGGATTTCTTTGGAAGGAATGATGCTAAAGCTGAAGCTCCAGTACTTTGGCCACCTCATGCGAAGAGTTGACTCATTGGAAAAGACTCTGATGCTGGGAGGGATTGGGGTCAGGAGGAGAAGGGGACGACCGAGGATGAGATGGCTGGATGGCACCACGGACTCGATGGAAGTGAGTCTGAGTGAACTCCGGGAGATGGTGATGGACAGGGAGGCCTGGTGTGCTTCGATTCATGGGGTCGCAAAGAGTCGGACACGACTGAGCGACTGAACTGAACTGAAGACTTTTCATAAAAGTTATGGCTTTAACACGTGAAAGAGAATGTTGTATAAAGGCAACAAAATATTAGCATTTAACACCAAGTCTCAGTTGCTTTTAGTTTTCTGAGAGATGAATTGGAAGGAGTGGAAGAAAGTTATACTGGAAAGGCAGTTGCATTTTTTATCACAGATAGGTAAACTGAAAGAAAAGTTAATGAAGAACTCCATTGTGTGTGGCTGTAGGACACAGCATTTGAAGTACATTGCAGACCTCATGGTTGGTGACAGTGATGAGCAAATCTTCATTTTAAAAATGTTGAAAGCATACATAGAATATATTGTTTTTCAGCCTACTACATAGCTAAACGATCTATCTCAGATACCACAGTGGTGAAATCGTAAGGTAATAATTAATGTATTATGCCTTCTTACCTTATTATAGTTGGCATGCTGTGGTTCATGAGGTCGCAAAGAGTCAGACACAGTCGCTGAGCGAATTAACTGAACTGAACTGATACCTTTTTACAAAGGTATGCGAAAGTCAGGTTTATGTAATAGACACCAGAGTAAACAATAGTGTATCTTACATTTTTACCCTCTCCAGTTCAGGCCAGCATATTCTGAAGGCCTTATTGTTTTAAATTTTTCACACATCCTAGACAATGACTATGGTATCATCTCTGGTGAACTCAAATCCTCTCTTGTGAGAGTCAATCTGATCATCTTCAAACAAAATGAGAGGAAGTAGTTCTCTCCTCATACACAGAGAGAGGAAGTCCCAGATACTTTGGATTATTTATATTTTGTAAACCTGACCTACTATAACCATAGTCTTTTAGGAGCATATAATTTTGCCACAAGCAAGTTGACATAACAACCTGATTAAAACTAACTGTGAAACTTTAACTACCTATGTGTCCCAACTAGTTACACTGAATGAAACTTTTTCTGTCACGTTTTGGGCTACTTTTCTATGATCAGTCTGAGTCTATCTCTTATAAGATCATGCATTAGCGTACTCTCTCTACTTCTAACCCCTATTTGACACTTTCAACCTCTAATTCCCATCCCCTTAGTTATCTGTCTCAGTCATGGCACCAATTTAATTTTCAATTTGCTGCTCTCCCTGGGTTTCTCTGCTAAGGGAATTCATTAGAAATGTAATTTGACACTTGTTTATGGTTTTTTTTTTCCAATCAGTCGGATGTGGCTGACAGAGGTATTTCATCTGTAGTAGCAAATCATTTGGAAAGCTGTTAAGCATCCTAAGCAGACTTTTTTTTTTTTTGAATAGTAAAGCCATGTTCCATTGGCAGGAAATCCTAATCAAACTTTCAATACCTGTTAGTTAAGGTCCTGAGAATGTATGTCTGATTTCTAGGTAGTGGGTTGATATTCCTGTGTTCATTTAATTCCATTTCATTTTTTCCTCATGGAACGTTACAGGGTTGTTGTTCTGGCAATTTTTAGGTGAAAAAAATCAGAGACACTGCACAAATTTTCCTTGAAAAGAACTAGATAATTTATAGAGATAAATGATGTCTGTGACAATCAAAGATATTAAAATGAGTTTAGTTCACCTTCTAGGTTGTGAGTCTTAGCTAATGGAGATGACTGCAATTTGCAGAGCAATGAATACTTTTGGAGTAAAGAGAGCAGATTTGAAAAAAAAGTTCCATTTAAGGATTTATCTACAGCAGACTAAATGTAGAGTAAAAGCTTGAGAATTGCTGATTTTCAAGATTGTGATGTTAACTTAATAATGACAGGATCTGAGCCCTAATTTATAGATGTGTGAATTCTGCCTTCAACAAAGTAAACAAGTAGCTTTGAGCAGAGGAAAAATTGTGAAATATATACTTTGATTGAATATTATTCATGATATCTGTAAAACAATATCTTTTAAGTGTAATTTTATTTATATTATTCATGATCTATGTAGAACAATTTATTTTATGTGTAATTTTATCATTAGGCACTGTCCTCACAGCTAAAGCCATGGTTCTCAAGCTTTACTTTGCAACATATCACCTGAAAGCCTTGTTAAACTATATGGAGTAGCAGTTCTCAGGTGGGGCAGATAATTTAAATTCCTAAAAAGTACTTTTTTTTTTTTTTTTGCATGAGTTATATTCTCCACAATTCTCTGCTGCTGTTGCTGCTGCTGCTAAGTTGCTTCAGTCGTGTCTGACTCTGTGCAACCCCAGAGAGGGCAGCCCATGAAGCTCCCCCATCCCTGGGATTCTCCAGGCAAGAACATGGAGTGGGTTGCCATTTCCTTCTCCAATGCATGAAAGTGAAAGTGAAAGTGAAGTCGCTCAGTCGTTTCCGACTCTTAGCGACCCCATGGACTGCAGCCTACCAGGAGCCTGCGTCCATGGGTTTTTCCAGGCAAGAGTACTGGAGTGGGTTGCCGTGTGCTGTAGCAATTGAGGTAAGTTTCTAGATTAAATTTCCTAAAACACAGAAATGATTATATTTCTATTATTTTAAAATACTATCACACCATTTACTATAATAAATGTCCAGTGCCCTTAGTTTCAACCTTCACTCTCTGATATCTAATTTTTTTTCTATTTTACATCTTTTTTTCTCATTCTCAAAAACTGTGATGATCAACTCACTATTCACGTCTATTTTATATTCTTATATTTCTCTGTCTTAGTTTATACTCAATTATTCTTTATCCCAAGAATGTCTTTCCCATTAAATTCTAGTAGAACAAATTCTATCCACAGTTTGTTGCAAGCAGAGCAACTTTTCCCTAAATTCCATTTCAGTCTTTCATCTGAAATTATGTACCCTTATGTGTTTTGATACTGCTAGTACTTATTTTGTAACTCCTTTTTGACTATCACCTTCTACCTTTCATATATTTGTGTGGTTATTATAGTTGACCAACATGAGTGTAGATTTCTAGAGGAAAGAGTAACTAATTCATCATTAAAATCTTCCAAATACCTAGTACAATGCCTATCATCTTCAAAGTGTAGGCCCTGGACTAATAGCATCAGCATCACTTGGTCCTGGTCAGAAAGGCACTGTGGAGAAGGCAATGGCACCCCACTCCAGTACTGTTGCCTAGAAAAACCCATGGACGCAGGAGCCTGGTGGGCTGCAGTCCACAGGGTCGCTAAGAGTCGGAAACGACTGAGCGACTTCACTTTCACTTTTCACTTTCACTTTTGCACTGGAGAAGGAAATGGCAACCCACTCCATGTTCTTGCCTGGAGAATTCTAGGGACAGGGGAGCCTGGTGGGCTGCCGTCTATGGGGTCGCACAGAGTCGGACACGACAAGCGACTTAGCAGAAAGGCAGAGTCAGAAACTCTGGGGATGGGGCCTAAAACTTGCATTTTAACAAGCTGTGTAGCTGATTCCGATACTGGCAAAATTTGGGACCCAGGCTTGTACACATTCAGCAAATACTTGTTGAATGGACAAATGGGTAAACAAAAGAATAAATGTAGTTGATTTTTAAATAAAATAGATGACTGATATAATTATTTCTGCTGGGAAGATGCATACTGTTGAGATTTGGACATTAAATTATGAAACATCTTTTGAGTTTAGAACAAATCTGATGTGCTATACTTCTTAGCAACGTTTTTTTTTTAAATGCTACTTTCCTCAATTCTTTCTCTTAATTCATACATTACTTATACACCTGAATGTGTGACTGCTGAAACTTTTGCAAATGTTTACAAGTAAATCACTGATTTTAATTTGCTGGCGAGATAAAGATATCCATAATAGTCTCTTGAATTTTTTCAATAAAACAGAGCATTTATAGTGCTTTGTGAAGTGATGGTACATATGACTCATGAGAGGATCTTGTTAAAATGAAAGTTTGATTCAGCGCAGATGCAGGAGAGTGTCTGAGACTCACTTGAAAGTCTCGTCCTGCTTCTTGGTTCAGGGACCATCTTATGTGGAGAATCATAATGGTGCCATGTGGTTTCTAATCTAACATGCCAATTAAAATCACGCTATAGATGAGGAAGGGGCTTGAGGTTTGGGGCAGATTATTTATTCCCTGGCAACCTCACTTTCTTCATCTGTGAACTAGAAATAACCTCTAGTATGATGCCTGACACACAGTAGGTACTCAATAAAAAGCAAATATTATTATTCAAATAAAAATAATGACAAAATTTAAAAGGAGTATCAAAATATTATGGCTCCATCTGGTAGTCTACAGATTGGTATGCAACTGGTTAACTCTATTCCTGATGTGCTCACTCTGGAATGTAAGGGCAATAAAATTGATTTCTGCTGTCAACAGTTTTATAGCTTCTGCAATTTCAGCTTGAGTATCTGCCATTGACCTGCAGCAGCTGAAATCACACGTGCAACTTCCTGAAACCTGAGCCCTTCTTCTGGCACTTTCCTAGTTACCAGTTATTCCTGACAAAGAAAGCTGCAACCCATTGAAAGAAAACATTTGATTTTTTTATTGTATATGTAAGAATATCTTTTATTTTATTTTTTTATTTATTTCTTTTCATACTGAGATTTATCTTGTTGCATATTAATGTCAGTAACTGAGATTTAAGCAGGTCTATTGTTAGATTTTTCATTAATATCAGGCATTAGTTGAATTCGGTGAATTTGGTGTACTTATACATACCAGTTAGCATACTATTGAGAAACAAGTTATTTAAATTATGTAGCTTATTAAGGCAGACTTTCTTTTCAGTTTGTAAAATCAAAAGCAATAAATCCAATAGACTATTTTATTGTTCACTGCAGGAGAGTTACCACTCAAAAAGACAAATTTCTGAGTGACTATCAAATTAGATCATATGCTAAGGAGCTCTTTTGGAACTTCTTTTGGGAATTATGGACACTTAAATATAACAGATAAATACTCAGTTTAAACTACAGTGATTCATCAGAAAAAAATATGCTTCAGATCCAAGAAAAGTAAATTTATCCCCAAAGACTACTTTGAAAGACATTGTATTAAATATTTAAGGAAAGATGCATCATCTAATGTCATTATATTCCTTTATGAAAATTGGGAAAGAACAGGAAAGCAAATATAGATCTCTGGATTTGGGGTGGGAGTAAGAGTTAGAAACATGTTTAAAAAGATTTTTCAACTTGATACTTGCAGTCCAAAATCTACCAATTATTGTGGAATACCTTGGCTGTGTTGAATTTTCCAGATTTTTATTGTGAGATTTAAGTTTTTTAATTAAAATATTATCAGTAATTAAATCCTGGTGTTAGGTTTAATTAAAACATGTTCTGATAAGCATTTGGCTAAAGTTCAGCAACATTTCCTAACAGTCAGTAACTACCATATCTAGATTAAATAGAGTTAATTTATCACATTGATGGCAGATGAATTATCACCTCAGATGGTAGGTCAGCAGATAATAGTTTTCAGATAGTAGGACAATTGGTCACATTAAAAAAAAATAGAGCACTTTTCAACCTTTTGCATAACTTACTGAAATGAAAAAAGGAATATCAAGTAAGATAATTTTATTTTCACTTTTAATGGTTTCACTTGACTTTAGGGACATGAGGATTAAAACAGGAGTTCAAAGTTTCACTTTCATCACTGCCTCTCCTTTACACTATGTCACTCTTATTGAGAATATTTTTATTCCTTAGTTTTCCTATCTTCTAAACATGTTTTTAAATTAATTCTTAAGCTTTTCTGAAAGGGAATACATTTTAAAAAATAATTAAGTTTTGAATGCCAATTATGTTTCTCTAAGATAAAGATCACTTGATTTTTACCTGTAAAAAAATTTATTCCATATTATTCCTTTGCTTTAAAAATTCTCTTTCTCTCTTACCCAATCTATCTCTCTCTCCTCAATTGGATTTCTCTGTCATATACTTCCTATTTAGTTAAAGTGTGACCAGTTTAAGCGAAAGAGTATTTGGCCTTGATGTGAAACAAATTTTAATAGTATCACAGAGTCCACTGTCAATTTATGGGACAGTATTTGAAACACTGGGAATTCTTTTAGCTCTCTGCCACCCATGAGTGAGCCCACCAGCATTTAATGGGGCAAATTTAGCTTAGCCCAGCTAGGTTCTGCACCTACATTCCCCTGAAGCTACAACTGGGAAGTTTCAAGCCCATGCTCTTGACTATGAATATTGCTGTCAGAGACAGAGGTGGGTTCAGAAACTTATAGAATTTTGAAGGCCTCTTTTAAGGAAAAAGAATACAATTTATTTTTCCAAAAATATTACAGAAAACATTTGACTATGGAAACGTACTACTAGGGCCTCTTGTAAGGGTCTGATGCTAAGGAGCTTTTTGCAGGAAGTGGGTAGAACATATAAAAATTCCTGATTCCATAGAAAAAATAATTCCTGATTCAGAGAGAAAAATCCAAATGTTTTCTGATGGTCATGGTTAGCCAGCCTGATTCCATAAATGTATTTTATGGATAGATATTTACTTATTCATGCATTAGTTCAACGTTCTGTCAATGAGCAGGCAAATGCCTCTCTAAGATTAGGTTGAATTATTTTGCAATTTTCACGAGCAGTTGCAATAGTCCCCTTTGAAAATGCTCAGCAAATGCCAGTACGAAGGCATATAACCAGTGGATTTTGCTTTTCCTTTTTTCTCATTTCATATGACCACATTTATTATTTCTCAAAATATACTTTCAGTGGTATTAAGACAAGCTAAGAGGTTTAAAGTGAGGGCAGAGGAATATCTACATTCCAACTCTTAGTTTACCAAGATTCTATTGCATTGGATTAGAGGATCACTTTATATGGGTACATCTTAACTATTTACATCTGCAGTGATTTTATTTCCAAATAAGGTCACATTTGAGGGTACTGGAGCTTAGGACTTCAAGATATAGATTGGGGAAGGGGAGCATAACTCAAACTATAAAAGCAAGACATGCTTTTTGTAAGCTTTACTTATTTAATCTCTTTCACTTAAGCACACTGACTGATTTTATAGATCTAATGAAAAGATGATTTAGATCGTCTATTCATAGACTAGATGGTTTAAACAATAGAAGTTAATTGTCTCACCGTTCTGGGGGTTGGAGGTCTAGGATCAAGGTGCTGGCAGGACTGGTTTCCTTTGAGGCATCCCTGCTGGACTTATAGATAGGCCCTCCAGCTGCTTGTCCTCCCTTGTGGGCCTTCTGTGTGCACAAATCCCGGTAAGTCCTTCACTTCCAAGGACACTAGTCATATTTGGTCAGAGCCACTCCTATGGTCTCATTTAACCTAATTACCTCTTTAAACGTTCTATCAATGAATAAAATTACATTCTAAGGTATCGAGTGTAAGGACTTCTGGGGGCACAAAATTGAGACCATAACAGATGGCCTACCATGTTTTGTTTTGTTTTGTTTTGTTTCTTATTAAAACCTGCTCCTTGCCTGTGAAAATTTAATTTGGGTGTTATTTCAGTTAATATTCCACAATGTCAATTGTATTAGTTACACTAGGCATAAAACAGTCTTCTTGAGTACCTTTAGTGTACAAAGTTTACTGATTAATATAAGGCATACAAAGATGAGACACATGATAATCCTTGACCTTAAAGAATTTTCTAATGAAGTTAGGAGAAAAAAGGGAAAAGAAAACTGAATGAGATTGTTGAGTGAATAGGTTTTTTTTTTTTCCTTAATGGGGTAGGAATGACATTGCTACTGATAGTGGTTGAGATAGATGTTAGGGTTGGAAACACAGAAAACTTTAAGGAAAATGTACCTTATAAGTGCATCTTGAAGGATATGTGGGGTTTAAATAGGTAAAAATAATGTCTCAATGAAGCCGAATATATAAATACCCTCAGTATGAAAAACAAAGCTAAACTTCTGTCTGTGATGATAACAGACCATGAAATAACTGTAAATATTTCAATAAAAAGTCTATATAGTTGCTTATTTGTGTATCATTATGTGAAAATTGGGATCTATTGGATCAATTAATCGTAAAGGAAATCAGTCCTGAATATTCATTGAAAGGACTGATGCTGAAGCTGAAACTCCAATACTTTGGCCATCTGATGTGAAGAACTGATACATTGGAAAAGACCCTGATGCTGGGAAAGATTGAAGGCGGGAGGAGAAGGGAATGACAGAGGATGAGATGGTTGGATGGCATCACTGCCTCAATGGACATGAGTTTGAGCAAGTTCTGAGAGCTGCTTATAGACAGGGAAGCCTGGAGTGCTGCAATCCATGGGGTCCCAAAGAGTCAGACACGACTGAGCAACTGAACTGAACTAGACCAATAATAACAGCAAATGTTTATCAAAAAAAATTACAATTTCTAACACTGTTCTGAGCACTTTATAGTTTTCACATAGTTAGCTTTTACAATTATTTTATCAAGTAGTAGTTATGATTATCCCCATTTTGCAGAATGTACACACACATACACACACACATACATATACAGACACACAGTTTCTTTCATGTCATAGTGAACACCTTTCTGTATATACAGTGGTGTTTGTAGCTTAACAGGTTGGATAAATAATTTTTAACTGATTTATGAAGAAAATAAATGGTTGTCTCTGGACTGCAACCAAGATATTTACACTGCTATTTTGTCATAGATTTAAGTATGATCACAATAACTTTTCTTTTCTTTGGATCTTTATTTATCTTTTCTTAAGTAGGAAGCATTATAATGTGATGTTATTATTAATTATGGTGGTAAAGTCTACTCGGGGGAAAATTCTAATCTATTGAATGAGTAAATTTGTTCTACAATGTGTTCTAGTTGCAACAGGATGTTCTTTGTTCCTTAACCTAAATGCTTTCCTGCTTTCAAAATGTTTTCTTAGGTGTTTGCCTACATATGGAATACTCTTTCTCAAATCTGACTATTACTTTCACCACTGTTGCTAACATAATTGTGCAATAGCTGCCGTGAATATGCCAGGCACTGTCTGAAAGCCCAATGGGCTAGGCAGTGAGCTAAGCATTCCACAGATCTTATTTAATCCTAAGAATAATCTATGATGTAGGTATTATCTTCATTTTACAAAACTAAAGCTTTAAACACCATGCATACTACTTACATTATCAAAACCTTCATTGAGTACCCACTTTCGCCATGAAACTTTCTAAATTCTTTCTTTTTTATGCTTTCAGAATCCTTTGATCACAATATTTAAAACCAGATTCACATTTCACTTGTTATTCATGGAAGGCCTTGACATATGTAATTCCCCAGCAACATTTGGGAATAATCAAGAAGAATATTGGATCAAAAATTATGCCCTGCTCTTTATTAAAATGTTTGTATTTTAACTATTTTGCTTAGATATCTTGGTAACAATGTAGTACCAGAGAAAGGCAAATAAAAGGAACTGGAGTGGAAAAATTGCTATATGCTTATAGATAAATAATAAAGGATCTTTAGATTAAAATGAGAATGATGAAAGCTTTATTAAAAACAAAACAAAAATCCTCTAAGAAGAATAAATCTAATCTCTAAAGAGTAGAATGAATATGCCTTTCAAAGTCAGCCAACTAAAATGGAAACGCTAATTTGTGGAATAGGTTAATTAGTTTCTGGTTTTCCTAAAAAATGAAATAAGGAGAAATAATAAATAGAATTTAAAAGAATATCAATCAAAAGAAGTTGGGATATGTATGATCCAAAATGTTGACTTCAGAAAGGAAAACTAGCCAGTTGTCTGTTTCCAAGAGTGTTCATACTTGTAGCAAGAATATTTTCAAGTATGCCTCAGTTGTGAGAGGTAAAGATGCAAACAATGCATAATAAAAGAACAAATCTTGCTTTCAAAGAAAAAAATCATACTCTAGAGGTAGATATTTCTAATTACCTCTATCTCTAATTAATATGAGATCAAATCTGTATGACAATATCTATGTTTTTATAAAGAAATTATATTTATTATTTTTCTAAAAAATACTGAAAAAATTAGAACATGTTTACTCTGGTAGTGTTATTTTAATTGCTTATTTTTGACATCTTTTGAATGTATTCCTGCTGTTCTTCAGAATACTGTTTTTCACTCTTATAGTATTATAGTCTTTATTATTCTTAAATATTTTGTTTAGCATCTCATAACTTAACTATTTAAATGTTTAAACACAATAAATTTCACTTTAATCTTTTTAATGATCACTTTAAATTTTTTTCTTCTTTCTCCAAAACTAGTTAATAGTTTAGTGTTCTAACTTTTCCTCAGCAACATAATTCTTAATTCCATAATTTGTTGAAGTTCTAATTTTAGCAAGTTTTCATTAGATTGTTACTGTAGTTGTCATCAGAAAGACTTCTGTTAGCATTTTATTTGTCTTTTCTTTCTTTACAGTATTGAATATGTTTAACCTCTCTCTTCCGTATTCTTTGCAGAATGCCATTGGGCTCCTTTTCTGTTTTATTTAGTAATATTCAAATATGTTTGTGGGAGCAGGATAAATGTTTTGTAAGAACATTTTAACTTTTGGAAATGTTAGAGTTTGTCTCATTATAGTCATGTAGCAGCATATTTAGTTTAAAATATGCTATATTTACACTCTGAGGTGCAGACTACATACAAATTTAAAGATTAAATGATTATTTAGAATGAAATATAAATGTTATAAGCATGTCCTGGATAGAATTATTTTAACATTCTATACTTAATATTCAATATTTACTCATGGTACTTATTTTCTAGCCCATTGATTATTTTAACTGTTGTCACAAGTCACCTTATATTAGTAATTATTTGGTTATTGTAAATGTGTACTATTTCCCCCAGTGGGTGTGAACTTTGTTGAGAATAGGTATGTTTATATGTCTTTTTATTCTCCATAGGGCATAGTAAAGAACTTGCAAATAGTAGGTGTTAGTAACTATCAATTATTTGATTACATTTTTGTGAAGACCATGTTCATTGTATTGATGGACATGGCTAAACAATTGGTTGTTCCCTAGCTATCTAGACAAGTAAGGCCTTCTATGTTCTTTTTTCATATGACTGGGCTCCCTGGGTTTTTTCTTTGATGGGAGTGAATTAGAAGGCACGGAAAAGCAGTCAGTCTGACTTTGAGGCCAACCTATAGCCACTCTGATGAGGCAGAGAGCAAAATAAAACCTGTCCAGCCTCTTTCCTCATAGTCTGCCAACTACTCACTTCACAGTAATGACATATTGGGAAAATGAAAAGCATTTTTTTGCTTGTGGACATTGAATGACAAACTATGACATGTTCGTGTGAAGAAGTTGCTACCTCTGCATCAATAGTTTTGCAACTGTTAACTTGTAAGCTACCTCCCCAATTTATCTGGCTTTCTTATAATAAAGAGTAGAGACGGTGGTGGTGGTGGTGTAGTCCCTAAGAGATGTCTGATTCTTGCACCCCATGTACTGTAGCCTGCCAGGCTCCTCCGTCCATGGGATTTCCCAGGCAAGAATACTGGAGGAGTAGGCTTTTCTAAAAACATTCTGTACAAACTCAGTGAGATTCTAGCATCCAAAACAATACATGACTCAGCCTATGCCCTGCCAAGTCCTCAATGTATGGCATATCTCCATCAATAAGGTATTCTCTTGTGTGTTATACAATGCTCTCAAGTGACTACTTCCTTTCCTGTTTAATTTTTCGAGAGTCAAGGTTTGAGAGAATTCAATCAATTATTACTTCATGCAGAAATCCTCCTTTTAATTGCAATTACTCCTGGAAAAGATAGCATGGTAAACTCATAACATCAAACATACTGAAACCGAGGGAGAGAAAACAAAAACATAAGGGGCAAAATTCAAACACCTTTTACAGAATTTTGCTTCAAGGCCACACCCATGCAGAGTAAAAGAAATCCTTCTGCTCATACACAGCTGAGAGTTCTTTTTCACTTCCAGCTTCCATCCATGCTTTTTGCATTGTTTGGATGCTTTCCCAGCCATTCCAACCTCATTTATCAAGTTTATTTCTATATAGCCGTCAGCTCGCAGCCAGAATAGTACTTCTTGAGTACCAGCCTTCCTCACCTTAGGCCTTCTGCTATTCTTTTTCACTGTGCTCTGTAACTTTCCATTGTCTTTGTGCATTCTGTAAAAATTTGAGGTCAGGATCGTGTCTGTCTTGACCATTATGGTAATTCCTGCTCTGCACAGTAACTGGCAAAGCAGGGATACCACTAGGAAGGTTATAATGATCTGGCATTGAATTCTATTTATTTTTGTGAAACCAGGTCAATCCACCCATATAATCACGTTGCCAGTCATGATTGGCACAATTTCAGATTTTAAACTAACTCTCTTGAACTTACTGTTGCTCATTTTCCCCAAGAGATATCAGGGTCATTACTTGATTCACTTACTCTCTTCAAATGATTACTTCCTTTCCTGTTTTAATTTTTTGAAAGTCTGGGTTTGAAAGAATTCAATCAATTGTTGCTTGTCACAGGTTTCTAGTTTTTCTCTGTATGATAATAGTATAGGATGTATAGACTCTCACAGAGGATATTATAATGATGCCCAAGCAAAACCCCCACATTGCAGGTAAACATGAAAGTGGTTTTCCTAATGTTGGGCATGTACTTGAAAGTGAAAATGTTAGTTGCTCAGCTGTGTTCAATTCTTTGCCGCCCCATGGTCTGTAGCCCTCCAGGCTCTTCTGTCTATGGAACTCTCCAGGCAAGATTACCAGAGTGCTTGCCATCTCCAGGGGACCTTCCCGACCCAGGGATCAAACCCAGGTCTCTTGCATTATGGACAGACTCTTTACCCTTTGAACCACCAGGAAAGTTCTGAGCAGGTACTTAAACAGATCTTTTTGTTTTGGGCACAGTTTCCAGAAAGGTGCAGATGGATTGAATGTGTATCCCTGTCTTTGCTGCAGCATTTCTGTTTGAAAAAAAAAAAAAAAGCATGAAGAGTTTCAGATAGCTGCAGGATACAACAGGTTGCTGTATTTTCTTTGAGATGTTCTCGCCTTCCCTACCATAGCCTCAGGGAAGGTAGCCAGCCAGATTTTCCGTGCATTTACTGATAAATATATGGATTCTTAACCTACATCATTAAACACTTCAACCTACTTCAGGATTTAGATCCAAAGATGTATGATGAAAAAACAAAGATGACAAAAAAGAAATGAATATCAACCACAATCAGCGAATATAGTCTGTTGTGATAGATCCTTTAGTTATTTAAGGCAGGATTTATAATGATCTGAATAAAATTATCTCATATGTTATGTTATTTAAACCACTGTCTTCTTTTTGGCTTTTTTTTTTTAAATGAAACGTCTTATGACTAGATTCATGCAGAATATGAAACAAAAGTTACAAGAAAACCTATAGCTTCACTACCTGAACCAAATATTAAATCCTCAAAGAGGGAAATACTGCTCATAGAGAAATCTAACATAAATTTGAGGGCAGGTTGTTGGAGCACTGCTGTCACAGTTGTCTGCTCACTACCGTCCATGGAGCCACTTCTATTAAAAATAATTATCTGTTCATGGAGGTACAACATCCAAACAGGTTATAGGCACTTTTATGTGATGTGGACAGATTTTAGAATTATTTATCTTGACTCTTTTTAGCCCCAAAGAGTGCTGAGCTACTCACACAGTGATAGATATGTCTGAACATTTAAGACAAGAGTATTCTAAATTAGATGTCTTTCACATCCTTTTTTAATTATCTAAAAGTATAATCAATCTTCTGAAAATGTTACAGCTAGGCCCCAAAATAAAGCAACATTTCTGAGGTGGGCAAGATAGATTATTTGACTAATGTTCTGTTTTCCCTGGGTATGGGCATGCATGCTCAGTTACACAGTCGTGTCAACTCTTTGTGATCCCATGGGCCGTAGCCCACCAGTCTTCCCTGTCCATGGCATTTCCCAGCCACGAATGCTGGAGTGGGTGCCATTGCTTCCTCCAGAAGCTCTTCCCCACTCAGATACTGAATCTGTGTCTTCTGTGTCTCCTGCACTGGCAGGTGGATTCTTTACCACTGGGCCACCTGGGAAGCCCTTTATTTGGATATAGCAATATTTAAATATAACAAATAGTCTGTCATATTTTCAAATGTGTGTGTGTATAGTTTGTATTTCCCTGTTTACTTGTAACTATATGATGTTATATGATGTTTCCTTATATGATGTCTGAATCTTTTTGAGCATGACAGAATATCAATAAAAATTTAATTACATCATTGCAAGTGGTGCCAATTGGCTCAAACCATCAGATGTTCAGTTTGCTTTATGACAGTAGAAAAACAAAAGATACATGGTAATAATAGCTCAAAAATTGCATCATACACATGTTTTTGTTATTTTCTCGGGGCCTACAGACTGGCATATGACTTCCCAATTCCTAATGTCAAACTTTAATTTTCCTGCAGAAATCCCCACTTGAGGCTCAACATCTCAGTTCTCCAGCCTCTATCATGTTTTACTGACAATCAAAAGACAAATCAACACAAATTATAACTTTTGGTATCAAGTGACAAGATACACCTAGGGATATGGTGGACACAATAGGAAAAAATAGAAGTTTGCACAATTTCTTTCAATAGAAAGTCTAAACTAATTTTACCTACTGCTAGAAATTGAGGGGATCCTTTTTTAAGATGGATCTTATCACTAGGAGGCAGGATCTTGTAACAAAAACTGATTTCTTTGCCATTTCAAGACAGTTAAAGCCAATTTCATTAGGAGTATATTTTGTATATGGGACAATCAATCTCTAAGTGCAGAGAAAAGACAGATCTTAGATTAGTTTCAAGTACATAACTTAGATTTTTCTAGTTAAGATAAAATACATAAGTGAATTTTTTGTTAAGCTATTTGAAGTTTAGTTTTAAAACTCCCTCTTTGCTAAGATTGTTTTATTTATTGTTTGGTGCTAAATAATCATTTAAAAGGAATTCAAAGTGAGAGCAATGCTTCTCTTCTAGTCATAGTGTAGTTACTCTTAGCATCTACCTACCACACATGTGAATTATACCCAAGAAAGAAAGAGTACGACAAGGGAGATTTCAGACGATTTATTTCTTCATGGAACTTATCATTAACAAATATTCTCTCACGTCTACACATGAACATACAACACTGTGCTAAATGCTATGAAGGAAAAGTAGATGGTGCTATCAGAACATATCATAAAGAAAGCCTGTCTAATCTGGGCAGGGATAGCTAGGATAAATGATATTTTAACTCAATAAAAAGTGATATTTAAATAGGACTCTGGAGAATGTGGCAAAAAGTGGGAAAATTTTTCATGTGGTGGGTACATTGAACAGAGCTTGAGCAGAAATCAAAAACAAAGATCGGTGTGGATCACTGAGATGGTCTGGGAAGCCAGTAGGTGGCCAGATAGATCCTGGAGAGCCCAGGAGGCCATGTTAACTATTTGAGACTTTGCCTATAGCTGTGGATGCCAGTGAACAGGAGAGTTAAATGACAAATATGCACCCTTAAAAAGAAAATACCTTACTTGGAAAAACAGTTGATAAAAATCTATGCTTTCCCTTCTTTATTTTTACTTTTAAATTTATTTATTTGAAGCATAATTGCTTTATAGAATTGTATTAGTTTCTGACAAACATCAATTTATTTATTTATTTTTTAATTTTTATTTTTACTTTATTTTACTTTACAATACTGTATTGGTTTTGCCATACATTGACATGAATTAGCCATGGGTGTACATGAGTTCCCAATCCTGAACCCCCCTCCCACCTCTCACCCCATATCATCTCTTTGGATCATCCTCGTGCACCAGCTCCAAGCATCCTGTATCCTGTATCGAACATAGACTTATGTATACCTGATAGTATACATGTTTCAATGCCATTATCCCAAATCATCCCACCCTCTCCCTCTCCCACAGAATCTAAAAGTCCGTTCTATATATCTGTGTCTCTTTTGCTATCTCGCATACAGGGTTATCATTACCATCTTTCTAAATTCCATATATATGTGTTAGTATACTGTATTGATGTTTTTCTTTCTGGCTTACTTCACTCTGTATAATCAGCTCCAGTTTCATCCACCTCATTAGAACTGATTCAAATGTATTCTTTTTAATGGCTGAGTAATACTCCATTGTGTATATGTACCACAGCTTTCTTATCCATTCATCTGCTGATGGACCTCTAGGTTGCTTCCATGTCCCGGCTATTATAAACAGTGCTGCGATGAACATTGGGGTACATGTGTCTCTTTCAATTCTGGTTTCCTTGGTGTGTATGCCCAGCAGTGGGATTGCTGGGTCATAAGGCAGCTCTATTTGCAATTTTTTAAGGAATCTCCACAGTGTTCTCCATAGTGGCTGTCCTAGTTTGCATTCCCACCAACAGTGTAAGAGGGTTCCCTTTTCTCCACACCCTCTCCAGCATTTATTGCTTGTGGACTTTTGGATCACAGCCATTCTGACTGGTGTGAAATGGTACCTCATTGTGGTTTTGATTTGCATTTCTCTAATAATGAGTGATGTTGAGCATCTTTTCATGTGTTTCTGACAAACATCAATTTAAAAAAAAACTTGTGTAATTAATTTACATTGATTCCAGTGTACAGCAAAGCGATTCAGTTATATATATAAATATAAATATATATGGCTTCCCTGGTGACTCAGATGGTAAGAAACCTGCCTGCAACGCAGGAGACCTGGGTCCAATCCCTGGGTTGAGAACATACCCTGGAGAAGGGAATGACAACCCACTCCAGTATTCTTGCCTGGGAAATTCCATGGACAGAGGAAACTGGCAGGCTACAGTCCATGGGGTGGCAAAGAGTGTCACACAACTGAGTGTCTAACACTTTCACTTTCATGTATATGTTCTTCTTAGATTCTTGTCCATTATAGGTTATTACAAGATATTGACCATAGTTTCCTATGGTATACAGAAGGTCCTTGTTGTTTATTTTATATATAGTAGTGTGTATTTGTTAATCCCAAATTCCCAATTTATCCCTCCTCCCCTTTACCATTTGATAATCATAACTTTGTTTTCTACATCTGTGTGACTATAATTCAGCCTTCTACGTGATTGATTTTATGCAAAAGCTGTTAAAAACCTGATTACTGGTACCTACAATCTCAGAGAGGCCAGGATCCTATTGGGCTGTGGAGAGTGATAAACTGAATCCTAAAAGCTCATGGGCCATTTGTTCGCAAACCAAACAAGTTGCAAAGATTGTGGTCATTCTTACCCCTAATCTGGCACTATTGTGATATTAAGATCAAAGGCTGGTTGTGAATAGCTGAAAATTCCATAAACAAAGTTAAAAGGCAGACAACAGACCAGGAGAAAATATTTGCGAGATTCAGTAGAAAAGTCAACCATTTTTGCCAGCTTAAGGGAGTTTTATTCTTATATGCTTACTCTTCATATTTCCTCCTCCCAGCAATCTCAAGTCTGTACAATCCCAAAGTCTTGAACTATTATCTAGTACCATTGGGAGTTTTCAGAAGCAAAGAGTCAGTCATTGAGGATGATCCTACTTTAATGATCTACACATTCACTGATGATAGAAAGCATTCACTGATGATGGAAAGGTGCCAGTACGAATCTAATGCTCTCAGTAGGTTGCATAGATGAGAAAAAGCTAATAATTGTAAGGTGTTCTCTTAAGAATCAGTTTTATCAACCTGGTGGTGGCAGAAGCAGTGGAGTGGCTTACAGTGTTATAATCCTCAGGGTTATAACAAATGAAAGATGGAGAGAGTCTGTTTGACTCCTTAGCTTGAAGAATGATCATCAATGGATAACAAATGAGCAATTTGGCAAACAGGAAACAAAGGAATCTCAAGAAACATGTCTGAACTTAGAAATTCAAGGAATCTGGCCTAGAGTCAGGAGATGTTCATGGGTAACATGCGAAGGATACTGGGCTTCTTTGATGGACCAGGGTAAGAAGACCTATAGCTCCTCTTGTATCTATGTACCAGCCCTGGCCTGGGTACTTGAAAGCATTATGATTTTTCTGGCAGTAGTGTTTATCTTTTTCTGCTCAAACATGGTTCTCCCTTAAAGATCCTCCACATTTATTTTTTCTCTTCCATTTCTCTTTCTCCCGCACTCTCTTTTTAATCTATCATAGTTTATTTTTAATTTAATCTCCCACTTCTCTTCCCCATTATTCCTTTCCTTTCCTTTCTTTTTCTTAAATGAACATGATATGGAACAAAGGTGAGTGATTTACAATATTTGTTATATTTATATTTTAAAAGTTTCATAATTTCTATACATTATTTATAATTTATCTAAAACTAATAATCACCGATAAATTGCTGTATTTGGGTAATATTTATTTTCATTATAAGTCAGGGTTCCTTGTTAGGAAAAAATAAAACAGATATTCTGCTGAAATCTAAAGAACAGAAGATGTGCTTTAATACCACTGTTGTTGTTGAGTTGCTGAGTTATGTCCGACTCTTTTGCAACCCCATGAACTGTAGCTTACCAGGCTCCTCTGTCCATGGGCTTTCCCAGGCAAGAAGACTGGGGTGGGTTGCCATTTCCTACTCCAGGGGATCTTCCTGAGCCAGATGGAACCTGCTTCTTCTGCACCGGCAGGCGGATTCTTTACCACTGAGCCACCAGGAAAACCCTGTGATACCATATGGCAGTAATAAAAACTCAGATTAATATTGTCTCCTCTTCAGAGTGGATATTTTTAGTCATTGTCCGGTTAGTAGGTGAATGATAACATTGACTGATGAATCTTGAAAAGAAACAAGTTGACCAAGAGTTGTTAGGAAATTGATAGTACTGCATACCTAAAGAAGTGCTGGGCTTAAGGTTTTGCATGGATAATCCTCATTAAATCCTCATAATAGTCTTAGAAGAGAAGAACTGGCATGTTACAACTTTATCAGCTGTAAAACTGAAGTTTAAAAAGGTCAAATTAATTGCTTTCTAAAGAGGCAATTGAAGATCTGGGATTCAAAGGCAGGTAGTCTTACTCCAGAACTAAAACTGAACTTTGCTAACGTGGCTCAACCATCTCTTATTATTCCTACATCTGTAATGTGGCATCAACTCTGCAAAACAGTGACTGTTAGTGATTCACAGACAAAAATATTTCAACTTAAAAATTAAATTGAAAAAAAATTAAAAAAAAATTAAATTGTACTTTCTTTGGATAACTATAGTAGTTATGACTAAACAATCTTTCTCTATTTCACTTTATTTTATTGGCAATGAATAACATCTTTGTTCACAGATAAGAATATTGTAAAACAAAAAACATACTTTCATGTTGATGTATGGCAAAACCAATACAATATTGTAAAGTAATTAACCTCCAATCAAAATAAATAAATTTATATTTTAAAAAATTAAAGCTATAGTTTGAGAATAAATAAAATTATTGAAAGCAAAGCAATGTTAAATTTGATTTAGCATCATCATATTTCCTTGGAATTTTCTAAAAGATACAAAGTGGTTGTAAATCATTTTTTAAAAACATAAAAAACAAATAAATTAATTAATTAAAAAAAAAACATATTCATAGTGCATATAGCATATATTTCCAGTAAGCAGAATCTGGTCTTGGTAATTTATTTGCTCATTTATTTGTTATTGTCCTACTTTTAGCATAAGGTGTGCTGTTAGTTTACATGATTGGTAAATTGTCAGGAAGGAGCCAGTTCTCATTCAGAACTTGCCAAATCATCAAATTGGCAATGGGATTTTCAGGTTTCTAAAAGCTTCAGTACTTTGAGAATTGGCTAGTATCCAAAGCCCCTGCAGAGGTTGAATTAGAATAACTCATATGCCTGAGGGCTTCCTTGGTAACTCAGACAGTAAAGAATCTGCCTGCAATGCAGGAGACCTGGGTTTGATCCCTGGTTTGGGAAGATCCCCTAGAGAAGAAAACAGCAACCCACTCCAGTATATTGCCTGGAGAATTCCATGGACAAAGGAGCCTGGTGGGCTACAGTCCATGGGGTCACAAAGAGTTGGACACAACTGAGTGACTCACACACACAGACACACACAGACACAGACACACACACACACACACGTCTGAAAAGAAACATAGGTTCTCTTTTTTTTTTTTTAATTAATTAATTAATTTATTTTTAATTTTTACTTTACAATTCTGTATTGGTTTTGCCATAGATTGACATGAATCCACCACAGGTGTACTTATAGGTTCTCTTGTGGAACAATCTTATGAGCCTGCAGGCCAAAAAAAGGTAGGATGTCTTTGATCTTTTACTCCTGATCAGCAGGTACCCTGGTCTGGGATGGCTTATGCTGCTAGAAGATTGGGAGCATTCATTGTCATTCTGTTTGGGTTTTTTCCTCATCTCTAGACACCATCTTCTTTTTTGTGGTTTTCACATATCCACCATAATGTGGAAGAAGTATCAAGAAGTAAAGGGAAATCATTAGATTCTAGGTAAGGTTATTTTGATTCTGATTCCTATCAGGAATTTACTAACATTGATGAGTTGGTCCTATGGTTTCTTTGATTTCTGATTCTCGGTTACCATATTTATAAAATAGAGCTTGTACGTAGAGCAAAAATAAATTATATATGCCTCACTATGAATCCGGAGAAGGCAATGGCACCCCACTCCAGTACTCTTGCCTGGAAAATCCCATGGACGGAGGAGCCTGGTAGGCTGCAGTCCATGGGGTCACGAAGAGTTGGACACGACTGAGCGACTTCACTTTCAGTTTTCACTTTCATGCATTGGAGAAGGAAATGGCAAACCACTCCAGTATTCTTGCCTAGAGAATCCCAGGGATGCAGGAGCCTGGTGGGCTGCCGTCTATGGGGTCGCACAGAGTCAAACACGACTGAATCGACTTAGCAGGAGCAGCAGCAGCACTATGAATCCTTCCCATAACTTAATAAAAAATAAACACATAATAGTTCAGAATAGCAATTGAAAATTCATCTTAGAAAAATGGAGTGGTTCCTAGGATGAAGACCCATTTGAAATACAAAGTAGTACATAGGAGTAAGTATATCAGAAAGGGGTGCGTATGGCTATAGAGTAAAAGAAAAGGAAAAGATCACAGAGGAATATTTTGCAAAATTGTGCATTTTTACAAGTGGGTGGGAAAAGTGATTTGAAGTAGATGAATCATTCCCTGTTTTTCTCCCCAAATATATGGTTTGAAAGAAACAATTTGAGCTTAAAATAAAGACTGTGTACGTAGCTTTGTCCCACATTGAATAGGAGGACATTGACAGGCAATGGCAGACTTTTGGGGTCTATCTGATTGGATTCTGTCAGTTTGCCCATCTGGAAAAAGTGGTGCTAACAGGCCTGTATATGTGCTTGATCTTTTACCTCATTTCAAATTACTGATTGAAATTTGGGTTTATTCATCAATCTCCAATTATTTGGGTTAGCCCCAGTCAGCTGCTTGAGGCAAACTGGGGAAACAGTGGAAACCATGTCAGTCTTTATTTTTCTGGGCTCCAAAATCACTGCAGATGGTGACTGCAGCCATGAAATTAAAAGATGCTTACTCCTTGGAAAGAAAGTTATGACCAACCTAGATAGCATATTCAAAAACAGAGACATTACTTTGCCAACAAAGGTCCATCTATTCAAGGCTATGGTTTTTCCTGTGGTCATGTATGGATGTGAGAGTTGGACTGTGAAGAAAGCTGAGCACTGAAGAACTGATGCTTTTGAACTGTGGTGTTGGAGAAGACTCTTGAGAGTCTCTTGGACTGCAAGGAGATCCAACCAGTCCATTCTAAAGGAGATCAGTCCTGGGATTTCTTTGGAAGGAAGGATGCTAAAGCTGAAACTCCAATACTTTGGCCACCTCATGTGAAGAGTTGGCTCATTGGAAAAGACTGATGCTGGGAGGGATTGGGGGTAGGAGAAGAAGGGGACGAAAGAGGATGAGATGGCTGGATGGCATCACTGACTTGATGGACGTGAGTTTGAGTGAACTCCAGGAGTTGGTGCTGGACAGGGAGGCCTGGCGTGCTGCGGTTCATGGGGTCACAAAGAGTTGGACACAACTGAGCAACTGAACTGAACTGAACTGAAAGTGTTAGAGAAAAGATAATACCAGGCATATATTAGCAGATGCTTTTTAAATGTTGAATGAATAAAGGAGTTAATCTAGTTCATTAGATTAAATGAAGACTACAGAATATGGCTTTTTATAAAACATCTTTCTAGCAGTGACTTTTCTTAAGATAAGACAAGGTATACTGAAAAATGCTATTCCTTCTAAAATGAACTTCTAGCCTTTTCCCCTTCTATTTTTTTTAAAAGATAAACAACTGTTTATTTGCCCACTTTTCTTCCATATTTTCTCATAGAAGAAGGAAGCAAAACATGTTAACACTGAAATCTGATGCTCTGTTAAATAACTCTTCACATCTAAATGTGCCCCAAGGTTTTGCTCTTAAATTATTATATTTGTGCACTTATTTTTGATGGAAACATGATCTCCATCATGTACAAAGCATTTTCTTAATGAGCTCAGAATGTCAATATATTAAAATTACAGAAGTAATTTCTGCCTAAATACTATGATATTTTAGTAAGGAGAAAAATCACAATCTAACCACTGAAGTATTAAAATCATAAGTTGTTTTTCATGTTTCTAGGTTTATTTAAGACTCCTTGGAATTTACACTATTGTAGTTCACTTATGGCATGATGCAAAAGGGGATAAATAAGACTATTTCATTAGTTATTGTGTTCTAACAAAAATAAATAAGTAAATGAGTGCATCCTGTGCTTTATGTGGCTGGCCAGAGTTTATATTTTTCTTTTAGGATTGGAGCATAACCAGGCTAGAAAAACATTATTAAGCGTAATAATTTACAATAATCATGCAAGAAAGAATAATCTTATACAGAGTGAAATAGATTCTGTAGATATTAATCTTGAAGCCAGCCTGGTCAATGTGACCACTGTCACTTTCCCTTATTTCTTGGGTCACCAGCAGACTGGACACTGTGGAATTGGGGCAGTTGGCTGAACAGACAGAGAAACCCATGGGAAAGGGGTGAAGAAAGGGGATGTTGAACAGCTGGACCCAGCTCCCTGATGATGCTGGCAAAGGGGGAATCTGTGTTATGAGGAAGAATTATGCTACTTTAAGTAACATAACAGTTTTTATTTGATCAATCTTGTGCAAACCTGGAGTAACACCACAGACAGGCTATGAAAATGAAAGGGATTTATTATGCTCACAGGTGCCAGAAGAGGGAGACGTAGGGTGTCACATCGGGAGACACATGGAAGGAGCTCCCAGAGAGCTGAGAGTGGGGACCCCTTGGCAAGTACTGTAAAGGAGGGCTGGGTCAAGGTCGGGAGTACAAGCAAAAGCAGGGAAGGAATTTCATTGTGTAATTGGATGTCACTGAGTCAGGGGAGGGCACAAAGGGGGACTTGTGGCAGGGACCAGCCTTATCACACTGTTGGACATAACCACCTGGATGGGTACTTATAGCCTGTTTGTGGAGACGTTGAAGCAAGAGGAAAATATGAAGTTTTGAAAATTTACAATCTAGCTTCTCTAGATTTTATTCTCAGATTTTAAGAAAAAGGCCCCAGTGCCTGTGAAAAATGGAGGATAATTTCCCACCAAAAGTAGTTCTGTACAGGGTGATATAGGCCATTTGAATTTGGAGAACAGAATGTTCTGCCTGTAGCTCTGGTCATCAAGTGTGACTGATGAATAAACTGTAGGATTTATTATCATAATAGAAATACCCTCCCATATTTCTGATATTGAAGATACTATAAAAATTAAAAATTTTGAGTGAGATAAGAATTTATTGGGAGACAATTTTCTATATAGGGAAATGGAACTTTGGACCCAGGAAGGATAACTGAGATCTAGCATAACACTACATCTCCTCCTTTTGCAAATGAGATAATTTATTTTTTTTCCAGTAGCCATGTATGGATGTGAGAGTTGGATCATAAAGAAGGCTGAGTGTTGAAGTATTGATGCTTTCAAATTGTGGTGCTCTCAAAAGACTCTTGAGAGTCCTTTGAACAGCAAGGAGATCAAACCAGTCAATCCTATATGAAATCAAACCTGAATATTCACTGGAAGGACTGATACTGAAGCTGAGGTTCTAATATGTTGGCCACCTGATGCAAAGAATTGACTCATTTCTAAAGACCCTGATGCTGGGAAAGATTGAAAGTGGGAAGAGAAGGGAAGACAGAGGGTGAGATGGTTGGATGGCATCACCAACTCAATGGACAGGAGCTTGAACAGGCTCCTGGAGTTGGTGATGCACAGGGAAGCCTGGCGTGCTGCAGTCCATGAGGTGGCAAAGAGTCAGACACGACTTAGTGACTAAACAACAACAATGTTTAGAGAAAGGGGCTATGACCTATTTAGTCTCATCAGTCAGTTCAGTCACTCAGTCATGTCCTACTCTTTGCAACACTATGGACTGCAGCACACCAGGCCTCCCTGTCCATCACCAACTCCTGGAGTTTACTCAAAGTCATGTCCATCGAGTCAGTGATGCCATCCAACCATCTCATCCTCTGTTGCTCCATTCTCCCACCTTCAATCTTTCCCAGCATCAGGATCTTTTCCAATGAGTCAGTTCTTTGCCTCAGGTGGCCAGAGTACTGGAGTTTCAGCATCAGCGTCAGTTCTTCCAGTCAATATTCAGGACTGATTTCCTTTAGGATTGACTGGCTGGATCTCCTTGCAGTCCAGGGGACTCTCAAGAGTCTTCTCCAACACCACAATCAAAAGCATCAATTCTTCAGTGCTCAGCTTTCTTTATAGTCCAACTCTCACATCTATACGTGATTACTAGAAAAACCATAGCTTTGACTAATGGACCTTTGCTGACAAACCAATGTCTCTGCTTTTTAATATGCTGTCTAGGTTGGTCACAGCTTTTCTTCCAAGGAAGAAGCATCTTTTAATTTCAAAGCTGCAGTCACCATCAGCAGTGGTTTTGGAGCTCCCCCCAAAAAACGTCTCAGACTGATTCCATTATTTCCCCAAATATTTGTGATAAAGTGATGGGACCAGATGCCATGATCTTAGTTTTCTGAATGTTGATTTTTAAGCCAACTTTTTCACTCTCCTCTTTCACTTTCATCAAGAAGCTCTTTAGTTCTTCACTTTCTGCCATAAAGGTGGTTTCATCTGCATATGTGAAGTTATTGATATTTCTCCTGGCAATCTTGATTCCAGCTTGTGCTTCACCACTCTGGCATTTCTCATGATGTACTCTGCATATAAGTTAAATAAGCAGGATGACAGATATACAGCCTTGACTCTTTTCCCAATTTGGAATCCAAGAATACACAGAAGAACTATACAAAAAATATCTTAACGACCCAGATAATCATGTTGGTATGATCACTTAGAGCCAGACATCCTGAAATGTGAAGTCAAGTGGACCTTAGGAAGCATCACTATGAACAAAGCTAATGGAGGTGATGGATTTCCCACTGAGCTATTTCAAATCCTAAAAGATGATGCTGTGAAAGATCTGCAGTCAATATGCCAGCAAATTTGGAAAACTCAGGACTGGAAAAGGTCAGTTTTCATTCCAATCCCAAAGAAACACAATGCCAAAGAATGCTCAAACTACTGCACAATTGCTATCATCTCACACGCTAGTAAAGTAATGCTCAAAATTCTCCAAGCCAGGCTTCAACAGTACATGAATCATGAACTTCCAGATGTTCAAGCTGGATTTAGAAAAGGCAGAGGAACCAGAGATCAAATTGCCAACATCCGTTGGATCATTGAAAAAGCAAAAAAGTTCCAGAAAAACATTTACTTCTGCTTTATTGACTATGTCAAAGCCTTTGACTGTGTGGATCACAATAAACTGTGGGAAATTCTTCAAGAGATGGGAATACCAGACGACCTCACCTGCCTCTTGAGAAACCTGTATGCAGGTCAGGAAGCTACAGTTAGAACTGGATGTAGAACCATAGACTGGTTCCAAATTGGGAAAGGAGTACGTCAAGGCTGTATATTGTCACCCTGCTTATTTAACTTATAAGCAGAGTACGTCATAAGAAATGCTGGGCTGGATGAAGCACAAGCTGGAATCAAGACTGTCAGGAGAAATATCAATAACCTCAGATATGCAGATAACACCACTGTTATGGCAGAAAGTGAAGAAGAACTAAAGAGTCTCTTGATGAAAGTGAAAGAGGAGAGTGAAAAAGTTGGCTTAAACCTCAACATTCAGAAAACAAAGATCATGGCATCTGCTCCCATCACTTCATCACACATATATGGGGAAATAATGGAAACAGTGTCAGACTTTATTTTGGGGGGCTCCAAAATCAGTGGAGATGGTGACTGCAGCTATGAAATTAAAAGACGCTTCCTCCTTGGAAGAAAAGTTATGACCAATCTAGACAGCGTATTAAAAGGCAGAGACATTACTTTGTCAACAAAGGTCCATCTACTCAAAGCTATGGTTTTTCCAGTAGTTATGTATGGACGTGAGAGTTGGACTATAAAAAAAGTTGACCCCCGAAGAACTGATGCTTTTGACCTCTGGTGTTGGAGAAGACTCTACCGCATGGAGAATCAACCAGTCCATCCTAAAGGAAATCAGTCCTGAATATTCACTGGAAGGACTGATGCTGAAGCTGAAACTCCAGTACTTTGGCCACCTGATGTGAAGAAGTGACTCATTTGAAAAGACCCTGATGCTGGGAAAGACTGAAGGTGGGAGAAGGAGAAGACAGAGGATGAGATGGTTGGATGGCATCACTGACTGGATGGACATGAGTTTGAGTGAACTCCAGGAGTTGGTGATGGACAGGGAGGCTTGCTGTGCTGCAGCCCATGGGGTCACAAAGAGTGGGACATGACTCAGTGACTGAACTGAACTGTTGTTCCATGTCGAGTTCTAACTGATGCTTCTTGACCTGCATACAGATTCTCAGGAGGCAGTTCCGGTGGTCTGGTATTCCCATCTCTTTAAGAATAATTTTCCACAGTTTGACATGATCCCCATGTCAAAGGCTTTGGAGTAGTCAGTAAAGCAGAAGCAGATGTTTTTCTGGAACTCTTGTGCTTTTTTGATGATCCAACAGATGTTCATAGCAGGTTGTTATCCTGTCAGGACTAGGAAGGAAATTTTCTAATGGCTTTTTTTTTTTAACTACTTATCCACTGTATTTTGATTTTTTATTTTTAGTTTGAGCAAAATAACATGATAGTGAATTGTTCTTCTATTTAAAGTATTCTTTATGTATTTACGATGTATACAAGTCTATGGTAAAGTTAGACACTAAAGATTGAGCCTGCATTTTTTCCCCCAAGAAATAATAAAACCTAAAGATGTATTCCCTAGAGACCTGCCTGCCGATAAAAGGCCCACAGCAACCGAAAGTGTCTTTAATTTTTTTAGAGTCCTGAATTGGACATTAGCTTAGAGAATGTCAAACTTGGTAGCACTTTTAAAAAGTTTTCTCATTTTTATTTTTGGTCTTTATCCCTAAAGAAAGAACAGATACAGGACACATTCAGGGTGATAACAGGAGATTGGGCACTATGTCTTTTTACCACTTTAATCCTCAGATATTCTTAAATTTAACAATTTTATGTAAGAATAAAAAGGTATAAGTTGCAATTTCCTTAATTTTGCTGATAAGTAATATGCCAAAAAGGAGTTAAGTTACCCTAACTAAGTAGTAGTTCTGGAGTTCAAATTCAGCTGTGTGGGCTCTAGAGATTGCACTTTCAAGTTCTACACTAAGTGCTGTATAAAAGGCCAAACCTACTGAAAGGTCAAAGCTATGTTTTTAGTGGTAGTTTTCAATCTTCTGGATTTTATTCTAATTGGCATGGTTTCTGTACCCCCACATCTCTCTCTTTGCCAACTCTAAAGACCTATTTTAATAACACTTGTCTTCTAGAAATAATTCCCAGACCCAGTGTTTGTCTTGTGTAGCGCTGGTAGCTTGGCATCTGCTAAACATACACATTATTTCCACTATAAACTTTATATTTGGATTCCAGATATCATACTCCTAACTCCTCCATTATTTTTCTCTACATTCTGTGCTCTTCTGCTGCAGTACCTCATCCTTTTATCTTAGATCATTGCTCCAAACGTCTACTTGGATAGTTTTTATCTTTAGACTTTACCGAATCCCCTTGGACACTGACTTATACTTATCTCGTTGGATTTCCACTTTTAGTTGAAACCAACCCTGAGATCTCACACATATGTCCTCTGCCCTGCAGTGTCAACTATTTTGTCCATAACTTTTCTAACTAGTGAATTTACAGATGTAAGAGCAAATCACCCCTAGATATTTACTGGAAGGACTGATGCTGAAGCTGAAGCTCCAATACTTTGGCCACCTGATGGGAACAGCTGATTCATTAGAAAATACCCTGATGCTGGAAAAGATTGAAGGCAGGAGAAGAAGCGGACGACAGAGGATGAGTTGGTTGGATGAGATCAACAACTCAATGGATATGAGTTTGAGCGAACTCTGGAAGATGGTGAAGGACAGGAAAGCCCAGTGTGCTGCAGTCGATGGGTTCACAGAGTGACTGGAAATCAAGAAAACAGCATCCTTTCTTACTAGTTTTGATTTCAGAAAATACTAGAAAGTATAGTAAGAAAGCTGAATGGTGAAAGGTTATGCCCCAAATGGATCTATTACATATTTTTAAAGGGATGAAATGTAAGTACTCTATAGTCAGATAAAGTATTGAAAAAAGCCAAACTTATATTAGAAAAATTAAGAAAGCCCTGATCTGCAGTTCCAAGTCAAAGTTTGCTTTTCTAAGAAACAAACCAATAGCAAACTAAAGAGATGTGGAGACAAAATTATTCAGTTTCTAGTGCTGACTGTTGTTTGTTGCACTTAATCCATCAAGAACAAATCTCTGAGTGTGACAGGACCAGAACTGAGCTCAAGCATTCTTAAGCAGAGTTGCACTTTTGTTCCATCTTAAGAGCTTTTAAAAATACTGATGGCTGGGCCTCACTTCCAAAGAATCCTGATTTAATATATCTGAGATGAGACACAGACACTGGTATTTTATTTAAAAGATTCTAAGGTGAATGTGGGACTTCCCTGATAGCTCAATTGGTAAAGAATCTGCCTGCAATGCAGGAAAGCTGGGTTTGATTCCTGGGTTGGAAAGTTCCCTTGGAGAAGGGATAGGCTACCCACTTCAATATTCTTGGGCCTCCCTTGTGGTTCAGCTGGTAAAGAATCTGCCTGCAATGCAGGAGACTTGGGTTTGATCCCTGGGTTGGGAAGATCCCTGGAGAAGGAAGAGAAAAGCTACCCACTCCAGTATTCTGGCCTGGAGAAATTCATGAACTGTATAGTCCATAGGGTCACAAAGAGTCCGACACGACTGAGTGACTGTCACTTTATGGGGTAATATCAATAACCTCATATATGCAGATGACACCACCCTTATGGAAGGAATGTGAAGAGGAACTAAAAAAACCTCTTGATGAAAGTGAAAGAGGAGAGTGAAAAAGTTGGCTTAAAGCTCAACATCAGAAAACTAAGATCATGGCATCCGGTCCCATCACTTCATGGGAAATAGATGGGGAAACAGTGGAAACAGTGTCAGACTTTATTTTGGGGGGCTCCAAAATCACTGCAGATGGTGACTGCAGCCATGAAATTAAAAGATGCTTACTCCTTGGAAGGAAAGTTATGACCAACCTAGATAGCATATTCAAAAGCAGAGATATTACTTTGCCAACAAATGTCTGTCTAGTCAAGGCTATATTTTTTCCAGTAGTCATGTATGGATGTGAGAGTTGGACTGTGAAGAAAGCTGAGCACTGAAGAACTGATGCTTTTGAACTATGGTGTTGGAGAAGACTCTTGAGAGTCCCTTGAACTGCAAGGAGATCCACCCAGTCCATTCTAAAGGAGATCAGTCCTGGGTGTTCTTTGGAAGGAATGATGCTAAAGCTGAAACTCCAGTACTTTGGCCACCTGATGCGAAGAGTTGACTCATTGGAAAAGACTCTGATGCTGGGAGGGATTGGGGGCAGGAGGAGAAGGGGACGACAGAGGATGAGTTGGCTGGATGGCATCACCGACTTGATGGACATGAGTCTGAGTGAACTCCGGGAGTTGGTGATGGACAGGGAGGCCTGGTGTGCTGCAATTCATGGGGTCTCAAAGAGTCGGACACGATTGAGCAACTGAACTGAACTGAACTGAAGGTGAATGTATTATTCAACTAGGAATGAAAACATGTAAGAACCCTTGGCAAAATAACTGAAAAAGTCCAGTGTGTTTTGTTCCCCCTATCTTTTCATTCTCTCCTTTCTAAGCATGTGGCAATCTGCCTTCTGGGGTCTCCGAGTGCCAAGGGCTCCTGACTCCGTTCTTTCTATGTTTGGCCACTTTTCTCTTGGAGGCTTTCTCATGTCATGGACTTGCCTCTCTGCTCTTGTAAATGGCAGGAACTGCTTGCTGAACCAAGTTTTCTAAGAGGTGAATAGATAATTGGGATTTAACATGAGGAGTAGCATTATAGAATATTTTTCTCTTCACCCTAAAGTGAAAAGCCTCTATCAAAATTGAGTAACTTAGAGACAAAAATAATTATCTAGTGCTCCTCTATTCTTATATCATAACTGGCTTCTTCTCTGTCTGTTCAAAAATCTGTCTCTGAAAGCTGGGAGTGAATGGGCTTATTTTTCTCAGAGGCCTCAATTGCTTATACTGATACTAATAGCTGTGAAATAGCAGACATGTTTCCTGTGCAGTTGGAGCTTCTGTAGTTGGATTTATTAGGAAGGCATATAAAAATAACAACAACAATGAAACAATTCAACTATGATTTGGAAAAATACGGAATGGAAATATACTTATTGTCCATATAAATGTTTTCCCTTTTGTCAAAGAAAGCCAGAAAATGTTTACAATGTGTAGGGTATGGAATGAATTTTCAAAGTATGTGCCACTAGATAAAAGGCTTATTTTTGGAGACCTTAAAGATTGATATTTTAGGTATTGTTTTATTCTTATCACACTTGAGTACCTAACAAATTATCTTAGAATTTCATAGAGGATCTCTGTTAAGAATCAGTGCTATTGAAGCATCTAAGAGAAAATAAAACCTGTGGGGAGGGTGTTGCTGTTTGTTTTTAATAAAATAGAGATAATTTTGGCAAAGACTTGGTAGTCTAAGGATGAAAATGTGATAAGTAAGTGTGTGTCTATGGTTCTGGGGGAAGATATTAGCTTCGTAAAGTATCAATTATTTCAACATTAAACTCATAAGAGATAATTATAATATTGACATTGTAAGAGATACTGTTAATAAAATAGTCATTTAACTAGGAAAATTGAAACCTGGCAAAACATAACTACAAAGAATAAATGCTAAAAGAAATAGACACTCTACAGTTTAATGAAAGATACAAAGACCTGGGAATGCAAAGGCTTGGCATAAGCTGCCTGTATGACCTTTAGCAAAATGACTTCTCTATACTCTACTTCGTTAAACGTGGCACTGGAAAAAAATCATGTGTTAAAAATTTAAAGGTCTCTCAGGAAATTTAACAAAATATAAAAAATACTTTGAAGAGCATAAGAAATTTTACAGCTTTCTTGTTAAACAGAAACTCAAATCTAAAACTACAATACATGTAGAAAACTTTTATTTAGTTTAATCCATAATCAGAGATCATAGCTTTTATCTCTTTTTATAATTAAACAAAAAAATTAAAAATAACCAAAGGATTTCAACTCAAGATTATGAAAAGACAACAAATATAGTAAGATGTAAAGAAATAATCTAGAAGAAGAACTCATAAAATAGAATTTTAAATACAGTGCAGCAACACAATAACTATCTCTCTCCCTAGTGCAATTTGTGGATAGAAACATGGATTCTTTTAGGAATATCATACAGGAAAATCCATGAAAATTTTGATCAAAGAGTAAAGGAAAAATCTTAATATTAGGAAGGAGAAAAGAGATATGACCCTAGATATATAATAGAGTAACACAACAAAAAGATAACAAATAAGTGTAGAAATATAAAAAATGGAAATAAATAAGTGCAATAACGCATATTACAATTTATAAGACCTGGCCAGAAAATACTACAAGGGTAACCAGTAACTTTGATATCTATGGTAAGTCTCTTCCTGAAATAAAGAAGAGAAATACAGACAAATAGCTTCAAAGAATATGCTCACAGTTAGAAAGCATGGTAAATTATACAAAAATGAATCATGTTCAGCTTTTCACACACACACACACACACACACCCCTCCTGGGGCCTACAGTGCTGATTCTCTGACAAGTTTTCTGATCCTGTGGACTTCGGAAATAAATTCTGTAGTTGCATAGGCTTGATGTTTCACCGACTCTACTACTCATCAGAAGTGCTGCTTTGAAGAAAATCTCAGAAATCATAATCACAGAACTAGGAAATAAGATTTCAGTCTTCTGGTACCCTATGTAAGAAGGCTTAAGTTATGGAATTAATGTATTAATGGATAATGTGAATTTCTTAACACTGTCAGTTTTCTTCATCTTACATGTGCAAACCCTTGTGAATACCATGGTAAACTTTGTGTACTTCCAGAATCACAGATTGAAAGATGAAGGAAAAAAAGTAACAGAGAATTGATACCACTGGTGAATAGTACTTTCTTATAAAAGAATGCTCTGAAATCTTGCTGAGAGGAAGAATCTGACAAATTAGTTTATTGCTCTTTCTTTGCTACTGTTCAAAACTGGACTCACCCTTTGAAGTAGTTTCCATTCAGATGTCAGCAGCAGCAAAATCCTCAAACTGCCATTGCCTTTGGTCACAGTCACATCTAGTTTCAAGGACACAGGGTGAATGATGTGAAAAACAATTTCCCTGGGGCCTAAGCAGAGTTAGTTAGTATGAGAGTAAATGTTTAAGTTGTATGGGGTGTTCTGTGTTGGTGTGTGTGTGTTAGCCACTCAGTTAAATCTGACTCTTTGTGACCCCATGGACTGTAGCTCACCAGTTTCCTCTGTCCATGGGATTCTCCAGCAAGAATACTGGAGTGGATTGCCATTCCCTTCTCCAGGGGGTCTTCCTGACCCAGGTATTGAACCCAGGTCTCCTGCACTGCAGGCAGATTCTTTACCATCTGAGCAACCAGGGAAGCAGCTCTCTGCGCTGGTGTGGAGTGCCAGTCCTGAGTTAGAGTCATTCATGTTTTTCAGCAAATTTATTTCTAGTGTATTTTTAGTACATGGAACCCATTAAATTTCAAGGGTACAGAGAAGTGGCCCTTCATACAAGTTCTAAGAGTTGTACTTGTTTAATATATATGATTTTGAGTCACTGAAAATGTCCAGTTGGAATATCCAGGAATCAGCTCGGTAAACATATGGATCTGGAATTGAAAAGAATTAGGAGTTGTCCACATGCAAATGGTTATTGGACTAAACCATCTTTCTAGCCAGTCAGCTGTTTGAAATTCTCATTAGTAAGTTCACTGACCAGAGATTCTCACAGAGTGGAAGAAGTAGAAATTGAATGAGCCATGATAGCTTAATATCAAGGCTTTGTTTTATTGTTGACTAAAACATTTCTCTGTCATTATGAAAATGGCAACCTAGTAGAAGAGGTAGGTATTTAGCACTGAAAAGGAGGAAATTAAAATAAAGAGATAGTTTGGAATATTTAAGGAAGTTCTTCCTGAAAGAGTAATATGAAAACTGGAACTTAAAAATTTAGTAGAAATTTATCTAGGTGAAGGGGAGAGGGTGACAGAAGACATTAAACTTGAGTTACTCAAGGGATAGAAAAAAAGACATGGATAGATTGTAAAGGTTAGAGTGTAAGTAGGTTTTAAATTGAATATCTTGTGAGTTCTGGTAGGGATTTTAGAAACCATATTAAAGATGTTTGGAAGTTGCCAAAGTATATTTTGGAATAAATGATTAGATTTGAATTTTAAAAATTTATACTAAAACTTATGTATTGAAAAGGGGTAAGAGTTAAGAACTAAAAATGATTAGAATGTTACTGAAGTAGAGAGAATATCATGTTTTGGATAAAAGTGTTGCTAGAAGAGAGATAAGAGAATAGAGTGAGCAAATTGTTTATAAAATAGAATTGATAATACAATGATTGGTTTAGAGGAAGATGTCAATACAGTGTCTGGCTTTTGGTGCAAGCTGTTCTGTGGATGGGGTTATCATCTACTAAGTAAGAGAGGAGAAGAAGGATAACTGATTTAGATGTGTTTGTGTAAGTGGAGATGCTTTTGAAACCTAAGTGAGGATGTCAGCAGGCATTTACACAAATGTTCTGGAGATGTAGAGAGAGAGGTCTTGACTAAAGACATAAATGTACTGATCAAGAAAAAAATTGGTTAAGAGGAAGATGTTCAAGATGATGCCTGGTCAATTCAGTCTCTGTTATGTTCATTGTACTATGTAGTCAGCAAAGTGCTGGAATATTTTTTATATTTTGTCTAGTTCTCATACATCTAGCTAATCCATCTAACTCTGATTTATTTAATATGTTTTGTTTTTGTTAATGGTACCCATAAAACATCCTTAAAATAGAGTATCACATGCTGATGCCTCTTACAAACACACTTAACAGTTTAACCTGATCATTTCTCTTTATTTTTACCTTGTCCTCCTGATTAGCACTGCTGCTGCTGTTAAGTCACTTCAGTCGTGTCCAACTCTGTGTGACCCCACAGACAGCAGCCCACCAGGCTCCCACGTCCCTGGGATTCTCCAGGCAAGAACATTGGAGTGGGTTGCCATTTCCTTCTCCAATTGATTAGCACTAGCCATTATGTATTATAAAGATAACCAAAATAATTAAAAGCCCAGTAGAAGTTAAAATGGGTTGATTTTAGTTTATAGAAAATTAGCATTATTTAAAATTTCACTTATTTGACAAGATAGGGAAAAATAATACTGAACTTGGAAGAAATAATAAGATATGCATTCATGAAACAATTAGATGACAGATTCAGCACTCAAAATCTAATGATTTGTTAAATGTCTTTTTAAAAAAATATGCTTAGGTCTCTTAGAAAATTCTTTTTGCTATTTCTCTGTTTCACAAAAGGTAGTCATTTTGTATCTAATAAAGGGGAAAATCACATTGTTGTAAGACCCAGTGCTGTTATTATCTATTTTAAAATTACAGCCAAACTAGCTGAGAGATATTAAAAATAAATTATCAGCCTACAATTACCACAGGTAGATACTGTGCTGTCACCAAAAAATAATGGGTGAATGGCAGATGAAATGTGCAGTTGATGAGGTGCTATTTGTAACCCAGAACATGGTTCCTGATAAATCGTAAACTGTATAATTAAGACAACAAAAATACGCACATTGAGAGATAGGCTTGTTTAATATTCATCACATGAGGATAGATGTTGTTTAGTTTATCATGCCTTTACTAAAAAATTAAACTATTTCGGTTTTAAATAGCGCTATCTTTTAATGATGGCAATGGAGTATATGGTTCTGGATTCCACATGTGAAAGCGGCTACAGGATTGTGTGCAGAAAGTATTTGTTGAGGCTTTAGGCTCAGCCCAATTTCTCTGACATCCTCACCACCACAGTTCTTACCCTCCCATCACATGTACGATTTTCCCATTTTTAGATATCAGTTCTGCACCATGTAGGAGTAAACTTGGAAGTTTTTCAGCTTTTTTTTTTTAACTCAAATTCTGATAGTATAATATCTCATTTTAGAAAAAGAAAATGGTTCCAGTTTTTAGCAAGCATTTAAACATTCCAGTTTACATGTATTCCATTGTTATTAATTCAACAAACATCAATAAAGCCAAGGCCCAACTATATTTCCTATTCCAAGGGATTCACTGACAGGAGAGGAATACCAATATGTTAATAATATGAGCACTTACAAATAATAGGTGTAAAAAGGCAGGTGAGCAAAATGATTGAGGAGCTGAGAAAGCAGAATTTAGGAGATTATCTTCACAGAGGTGGTTGATAGTCATTGAGGGTTTTTTATCAGGGAGAGGTATTTTTAGGTAGAGAATACAATGATATGGAGGTGCAAAGCGGTGGTATGTGTGAGGTTTGCAAGTAGTTCAATAGGCCTGTTTGGCCAAGTTTGGGCAACTGAGACAATATGAAGCTAGAGAACTCATATGGGATAGACTATAAAAGCAGTCTTACAAGATGGTAAAGAATCTGCCTACCGTGTAGGAGACCAGTGTTCAATCCCTGAGTTGGGAAGATTCCCTGGAGAAGGGAATGGCTACCCAGTCCGGTATTCTTGCCTGGAGAATTTCATGGACAGAGGAGCCTGATGGCCTAAGGTCCACAGGGTCGCAAAGAGTTGGACACGACTGAACAGCTACCACTTTGTCTTCGACATGGAGAAGAGAAATATTCCACAATACTGCATATGTTATTTGATCATCAAAAATTAAGTTAATGTTTTAGAGAGATGTTTAAGTGAGTTTTGAGGAGGCTTTGTCACATACAGTTAAATCAAAAAAGAGTCTTCTTTTTCCATTTAAATTAATCAAACAGTGTATGTGTATATGTGTGTCTTTGTGTGAGTGTGTATGTATGCAAGGAGATCCAACCAGTACATCCTAAAGGAAATCAGTCCTGGGTGTTCATTGGAAGGACTAATGTTGAAGCTGAAGCTCCAATATGTTGGCCACCTGATATGAAGAGCTGACTCATTTGAAAAGAACCTGATGTTGGGAAAGATTGAAGGCAGAAGGAGAAGGGGACGACAGAGGATGAGATGGTTAGATGGCATCACCAACTCAATGGACATGAGTTTGGGTAAACTCTGGGAGTTGGTGATGGACAGGGAGGCCTGGCGTGCTGTGGTTCATGGGGTCGCAAAGAGTTGGACACGACCGATTGACTGAACTGAACTGACTGATATCAGTTATGAAAGCCAAAATGAACTACATATCCACGTCTATTCATACTGCAACTTGAATGAAAGTATTCAAGGTAGAATTTTTCTTTGAAAAGAAAATCTTGACAATTTCCATGACCTTAAAGTGCATTTTTTTCCCCTGTTTTCTCAACTTAACTCTGAAATAACTCTTTGCTATGGTTATTGTTTTATAATCAGTTCAGTATTGCCCATTTACTGCCACATAATCAATTGTTCCATGAATAACAAGAGAAGAAGGAAATTCCTCTTAATTTACATAAATACTACCTAATATTTACTAATATCTGATATCCAGTTCAGTCCAATTCAGTTCAGTCTCTCAGTCTTTGCAACCCCCCATGAATTAATTGCAGCAAACCAGGCTTCCCTGTCCGTCACCAACTCCCAGATTTCACCCAAACTCACGTCCATCGAGTCAGTGATGCCATCCAGCCATCTCATCCTCTGTTGCCCCTTCTCCTCCTGCCCCCAACTCATCCCAGCATCAGGATCTTTTCCAGTGAGTCAACTCTTCACAAGAGGTGGCCAAAGTATTGAAGTTTCAGCCTCAGCATCAGTTCTTCCAATGAACATCCAGAACTGATCTCTTTTAGGAGGAACTGGTTGGATCTCCTTGCAGTCCAAGGGACTCTCAAGAGTCTTCTCCAACACCACAGTTCAAAAGCGTCAATTCTTCAGCACTCAGCTTTCTTCACAGTCCAATTCTCACATCCATATATGACCACTGGAAAAACCATAGCCTTGACTAGACAGACCTTTGTTGGCAAAGTAATGTCTCTGCTTTTGAATGTGCTATCTAGGTTGGTCATAACTTTCCTTCCAAGGAGTAAGCATCTTTTAATTTCATGGCTGCAGTCACCATCTGCAGTGATTTTGGAGCCCCAAAAAATAAAGTCTGACACTGTTTCCACAGTTTCCCCATCTATTTCCCATGAAGTCATGTGACCAGATGCCATGATCTTAGTTTTCTGAATGTTGAGCTTTAAGCCAACTTTCTCACTCTCCTCTTTCATTTTCATCAACAGCCTTTTTAGTTCTTCTTCACTTTTTGCCATAAGGGTGGTGTCATCTGCATATTTGAGGTTATTGATATTTCTCCTGGCAATCTTGATTCCAGCTTGTGCTTCTTCCAGTTCAGTGTTTCTCATGATGTACTCTGCATATAAGTTAAATATGCAGGGTGACAATATATAGCCTTGATGTACTCCTTTTCCTATTAGTATACAACTATTATCTTCTTTTTAAAAAAGCAAACTAAATTGAACTAAATCTCCAAAAGATGTTGCTTACTTGTTTATTTCTTTCAAAATGGTTCTGAGGATGAAGACTTTACATCTAGTCACATATTTCTAGAAATATTGTACCATTTCATCACCAGGAAAATCCATTAACAATTCTTGGAAAATTAAAACAGAATCTGGGTAATAAGCTCCAATACTCTGACCACCTGATGTGAAGAGTTGACTTATTGGAAAAGACCCTGATGTTGGGAAAGATTGAGGGCAAGAGAAGAAGGGGGCAACCGAGGATGAGATGGTTGGATGATATCACGATTCAATGAACATGAGTCTGAGCAAACACCAGGAGACAGTGAAGGACAGGGAAGCCTGGTATGCTTCAGTCCATGTGGTCACAAAGAGTTGCACACAACTTAGTGATTGAACAACAATAACAATAAAATAAAGTCTAAACTTTTTCTTCTCCTGTGTGCTTAGTCTAGTTTCACTCACATTGGACTTTTCAAGCCAGAGTTCCTCTGTGAAAGAAACAGCTAACCTGACACCATAGCTGAGACCATGTGCAGAAGCTACAAGCACAACAGAGCAATTCAAGTTGGTAGTGACGGGCTGGGCTGTGTGCAGAGACGCGGCACCCGGCGCAGTGATCTGGAGCATGAACAGCATAGCTGCATGGGCTCAGCGAGAACCCCCGCACTCCCACTGATGAGATCCTTATAAAGCATCCCTGACCATGGCCTATGGGAGAATGTGTGCTGTGTGTGCTCTAGAGTGTGAGCTTGCACCTCTTGACTCTCTGATTAGAGATTAAATCTGTCCTTTGCTTCTGAACCCAACTCAGTCTCCTTTTATAGATATAAGTAACACCAGGGAGAAAGATACTTGTTGCAGACTGACTTGGGAGGGTTGGCAACAATTTCATACCATAAAAAAAGGAATCAAGGGCTTCCCTAGTGGCTCAGTGGTAAAGAGTCTGCCTGCCAATGCAGGAGATGCCGGTTTGGCCCCTGGGTCAGGAAGATCCCATGGAGAAGGAAATGGTAGTCCACTCTGCTGCTGCTGCTGCTAAGTCACTTCAGTCGTGTCCGACTCTGTGCAACCCCATAGACGGCAGCCCACCAGGTTCTGCTGTCCCTGGGATTCTCCAGGCAAGAACCCTGGAGTGGGTTGCCATTTCCTTCTCCAATGCATGAAAGTGAAAAGTGAAAGTGAAGTCGCTCAGTCGTGTCCGACTCTTCGCGACCCCGTGGACTGCAGCCTACCAGGCTCCTCTGTCCATGGGATTTTCCAGGCAAGAGTACTGGAGTGGGGTGCCATTGCCTTCTCCACTCTAGTATTCTTTATTCTTGCCTGAGAAATTCCATGAACAGAAGAGCCAGGAGGCCTATAGTCTGGATAGCAAAAGAGTGGGACACTGTGACTAAACAACAACAACAACATAGAGATCTTGTGCTTTTATATGTACCACTTTATTATAACATCTATAAAGGAGCATTACATCATTAATATGTTAAGACTTTGCACTTTAGATTACTGTGGGAATAATTTTGTAATCAGTTTAGAAATTTGGTCTCTTTAGAACATTTTAGCTTTTATAAACCAACCTTAGTTTTAAAATTCAGGAAGTGAATATATGTATATCAATATATTTCATAAAATTATACAAGTAAAGACAGATAATAATATATATAATTTTTAAGCCAAAAGTATTTTATTCTTTCATTTTTAGTTATATCAAGTGTTAATTATTCTTTTGAATATATGTAAGATTATACAGAGAAAATTCATTAAACATAAAAACCTGTTGGCTTTTGAAAACATGAACATATCTTTTTCAATATACTAGTTTCATTATTTCTTGTGTGACCACATAAGAAAAAAACTGGCTTTTTATTTTAAGTGATACAATATTAAATTTCCAGTTTTCTAGGATCTTACCAAACTTAAGAGTCCTCTGGCTTCTTGTTTAAATTCTAAGTTGAAAAATGAAATATTTTTGTAAAGAATTTTTTCAGTGTACTTGGTATGCTTTTGAAGTCCTCTCCAGGTCTGCAGACTACTAGTTATAACACAGCAGTTGTTTGCATTTATCTTTAACAGGTAACAGCAGGTTGGCAAAAGCTTTGAGGAAAAGAAGAAGAAAAGAACTTTTATATTTAAATAGCCAAATAAAACAATAAAATGCACTAAGTAATTCTGTAGTGTAGATCTTGACATCAAACGATAGCTCTTTCTCTTTCTTTTGTTTCCATAAATATTCTTGGGATGTGGGGAATAAAAGAATTTAATCTTTCTCTTTATTCTCTCCCTCACATCTTTTTTTGTGACATCAAATGGTCTTTTAAGTGGGGTCCATAGTTATGTGTTGAAGAAACAGTTCAATTTATGGCATGAATTCCACAAAGAATGATTTTATTTTCAATTATTTCTTATGTAGATGCCATATTTGAGAACAGGAGACTTATTTATTACATCCTGTGTATTATGGTTTTGAAGAACTCTTCCCTAGGAAGCAAGTAATTATAGAAGTGAGTGATCTTCTATGTTTCTAGAAAAGTTTAAGAGAAGCCACTAAATTATTTTGGAGTAAACAGGAAATGTACTTTCATATATACAAATTTGGTTTATCTCCTCCAAAAGCAGTATCAGTGGGGAGAACACAAACTTTCTTGATAAAAATTAAATAAATTATACTCTAATACAATAATATTATTAAAAAACAGATACTTCTCAAATCTTGAAACATTCAATTTTTTAGGGATTAAATTTTTTTCTCTGCACAAAAACATGTCCTATTATATGGTTTCTATGGTTAAATATCTTCAATGCCTTCTTTTGGTCTTTTAGGCAAGGAGATGAAGAATAATGCTTAATTTAATCTTTCTTTTTTCTATCTTATAGAACATAACATTTATAAAAACCTAGTATATAGTAGATACAATTGTCTTATTAGCTTCCAAAATTTCTCAAACAAGTTATGGGTACTTTTGTGGTAAAAAGAGATTGAGAAAAGAGAGATAAGGAGAGAGACAGAAACAGTAAAAGGAAGATGCTATGTATCTGCAATTATAATTTCCCGTCTTAGTGAATTTCTTCTTGTTGATACAGGTGGATCTGCTCTCATTTGTGTCAAACTTCCATAATGTGTTTTAACCATTAATTTATTAATAGTCAACGAGCAACTTTCTTTTCTGCCACAATTAAGAAATAGTGCAATGAATATTCTCCTGTTGGAATAAACGCACATTTCTCGGTCTCCCACTCAAAATGTCTCATGCTAGCCCTCATATCTTTACCAGCTTGTTTCCCTGTTCACTTATACACACCAAATGATCTAGGTACACTGATTTAATCACAGAATAATTGTTCACATTCTACACTCTCAGTTCATTGCTTGCACCAAATGCTCACATTGATCTGGGATGGCCTCACATTCATTTCTTCATTTACTTAATCTTGTGCATTTGTCAAATTCTGCCTCTCTTTCGACCAGCAGCGATTGCTTCCTCTTCTGTAACACATAGTTACCATGCATGGCTCAGTTATGTAAGATATTTTGTGTTAGTTTAAGTGTGTAAATGTATTATATTTTTTTCCTAGCTACAGACACTTGAAAGACTTCCAATTATTCCTTGAGTTTCTAGCATAATTGCATATTTTCCTAATCATGGGAGACACTCTAAATAATAAAAACTTGAGAGTAATGATTCCTAGATTTCTTTCTTAGTCAGTAGCAGTGTAACATTCTTAGAAAGTGAACAACCCACAGGTATCAACAAATCAGAATTGAGGGCTGACTATTAAAGTGTCACTGGCTCGGTCATGTTTGACTCTTTGCGACCCCATGGACTGTATCCCACCAGGCTCCTCTGACCACGGAATTTTCCAGGCAAGAACACTGGAGTGGATTGTCATTATCCTACTCCAGGGCATCCTCCTGACCTAGGGATCCACCCCGGTCTGCCGCATTGCAGGCAGACTCTTTTTTTTTTTTAATTTAAATTTATTTATTTTAATTGGAGGCTAATTACTTTACAATATTGTACTGGTTTTGCCATATATCAACACAAATCTGCCATGGGTATACACATGTTCCCCATCCTGAACCCCCCACCCACCTCCCTCTCTGTACCATCCCCCTGGGTCATCCCAGTGCACCAGCCCCAAGCATCCTGTATCATGCATCGAGCCTAGGCTGGCGATTTGTTTCTTATATGATATTATATATGTTTCAATGCCATTCTCCCAAATCATCCCACCCTCTCCCTCTCCCAGAGTCCAAAAAGACTGTTCTATACATCTGTGTCTCTTTTGCTGTCTCGCATACAGGGTTATCATTACCATCTTTCTAAATTCCATATATATGTGTTAGTATACTGTATTGGTGTTTTTCTTTCTGGCTTACTTCACTCTGTATAATAGGCTCCAGTTTCATCCACCTCATTAGAACTGATTCAAATGTATTCTTTTTAATGGCTGAGTAATACTCCATTGTGTATATGTACCACAGCTTTCTTATCCATTCATCTGCTGATGGACATCTAGGTTGCTTCCATGTCCTGGCTATTATAAACAGTGCTGCGATGAACATTGGGGTACATGTGTCTCTTTCAATTCTGGTTTCCTTGGTGTGTATGCCCAGCAGTGGGATTGCTGGGTTATAAGGCAGTTCTATTTCCAGTTTTTTAAGGAATCTCCACACTGTTCTCCATAGTGGTTGTACTAGTTTGCATTCCCACCAACAGTGTAGGAGGGTTCCCTTTTCTCCACACCCTCTCCAGCATTTATTGCTTGTAGACTTTTGGATTGCAGCCCTTCTGACTGGCGTGAAATTGTACCTCATTGTGGTTTTGATTTGCATTTCTCTGATAATGAGTGATGTTGAGCACCTTTTCATGTGTTTGTTAGCCATCTGTATGTCTTCTCTGGAGAAATGTCTATTTAGTTCTTTGGCCCATTTTTTGATTCAGTCATTTATTTTTCTGGAATTGAGCTGTAGGAGTTGCTTGTATATTTTTGAGATTAGTTGTTTGTCAGTTGCTTCATTTGCTATTATTTTCTCCCATTCTGAAGGCTGTCTTTTCACCTTGCTTATAGGTTCCTTTGTTGTGCAGAAGAAGCTTTTAATTTTCATTAGATCCCATTTGTTTATTTTTGCTTTTATTTCCAGTATTCTGGGAGGTGGATCATAGAGGATCCTTCTGTGATTTATGTCGGAGAGTGTTTTGCCTATGTTCTCCTCTAGGAGTTTGATAGTTTCTGGCCTTACATTTAGATCTTTAATCCATTTTGAGTTTATTTTTGTGTATGGTGTTAGAAAGTGTTCTAGTTTCGTTCTTTTACAAGTGGTTGACCGGTTTTCCCAGCACCACTTGTTAAAGTGGTGTTCCATCTGAGCCACCAGGGAAGCTCAAACACACAAGTGCTGGGGAAAATGGTTCCAGCTCTCCTGAAGTATCAGATGTTTCTCGTTTAGTTGCTTGATTATGGAGAGATCAGATGCTGCAAGGAAGAACCTTGGTGATTGTGGTCTTTAGGAAGATACTTGAGGACTTACCACACTGATTACATAATTAAAAAGCCAGAATGAAACTATTTCAACATTTTAACAATAGGCCATGCAGGTGATGGAGGGCGTTACTGCAGGTTAACCCTGACGCGGGAATCAGTGGTTCCTCCTGCCTCCCAGTCTTTGTCGTCCGTGCTTCTTTCTGCTCCTGGCTTCCCTGCTGCTGCTGCTGCTATGTCACTTCAGTCGTGTCCGACTCTGTGCAACCCCATAGAGGGCAGCCCACCAGGCTCCCCAATCCCTGGGATTTTCCAGGCAAGAACACTGGAGTGGGGTGCCATTGCCTTCTCCGCCTGGCTTCCCTAGAGGGAACCATTTCAAACAACACTGCAAGGCTTGAGAGAGGAAATAAAGTGTTACTGAGACTGTCTGGGCTGTACTGGATGTGACTGAGCCCATTAAGTCGTCTTTATAAACTCCTAAGATTCTGGGAGTGGATGCAGAGAGTCACTGTTTTGAGGCGCCCAAGTAAGAAAGTTCGCTTGTTAAAACTGCCACCCACAAATCTGGATTGATTGATATCTACCTTCTGTCTCTTTTTGCCCTCCGTACAGCGGACCTGTTTGGGATTTCACTCATGGAACTCTCGGCATTTTGAACCAACAACAGGTTACTAATGTGGGAATGTTAGGCTTGTTAACCCAGACTTCAGAAATAGAGCGTATTTGGGGTTTGTGAGGGCTGCAACCCAGGAGACACAAATTCAAGAAGCACTTGAATTTGTTTTCTGATGGACTACAAAATGAAGAGGCTTATGATGGCAGAAAAGTGGTAAACCACAGTTAGTTACAAGGGTTGTTTGTGAAGAATTGTTTGGAGCCGGCAAGAAATAAGGGTGGTTGTTAAGAAAGTATTGTTTGGGGTCCAAGATGGTTGCATAGTTACAGGTTATAAGACCTATAAGACCTTGATACCATAAGGTAGCAGCTGGCAGGTGTTTTTCTGAATATAACTGGTGGTGTCCTTGGGTCTGGTATGGTTTATATAAAGTTCAAGTTTTCAATGGCCCAAGGGTGTGTCTGAGACCAGACCCTTAATGGCCACTCAACTCCATTTTTGTTTGTCTGAACTTTTATTACTCCATTGCACTTTCAAGTTGTCCTCAATTCTATTTTTGTTATGTAAAAATTCACTAAGAACTGATGGAGGCAGACATAGAGGTATGAGAGATATTTGGTTTATTGAAAGATGAATAGGACTTGACCATTAAGCAAGGAAAAAGAATAGCAGATGGTGCTGTGTTTTATTCCAGTTGAAAACCCATGAGTAAGAGTCTGTGATTCTTGAGAAACAGTGTAAACTTCTGTTTACGTGGAAACAATGGGAATCAGAGACTGCTGGAAATTATTGGAAGACATTTTAGACAGATGGACATGTAGTAAAGAATAATTTGGACTTCCACCTATGAGTATGGAACTCTAGGAATTTTAAACGAAGTCAGGATGAAATGGGTGGATTTGTGTTTTGAAAAATGTTCAGTAAAGCAGAGTTTTTTTTCAATATTAAATACTACAATACTTCATAATTTGGAGTTTGTTGTATCTGTGGATGTAGAACTGTAGATATGGAGGGCCAGGTATAAGTTACATATGGGTTTCCCACTGTGCAGAAGGTGGACACCCCTAACCCCAGAATTGTTCAATGGTCAACTGTAATGGAGGTGTGTGTTCCTATGTAAATTTTTATATTGGGAATCTCAGTTGCTCACAGACTCTCTGTGTAAAATAACATTGAGATAGTAACTGCTATGCTGAAGGTATTTTATTTTGGGTGTGGTCTCCACTACTGATTTAATTGATAATATCTGTTTCTGACCATTTCCTAATTAGAGTTGAAAATTAAAACAGTTGTTGCTAATTGAGCATACAAAAATGATACAGGTGCAAAATATTTTTGTTCAAGAAATAACATATTGGTAAAATGAATAAATATTACCAGGTCTGGCTGACAAATTAAAGAGAAATTAATGAATAAAACTTTTGGGCTGAATGGTGACCTTCCCACAACCATGAAAAGTAAAAGAAAATGTTTGTCGCTAGGTCATGTCCTACTCTTTGCAGCCCCATGGACTGTAGCCTGCCAGTCTCCTCTGTACATGGAATTGTCCAGGCAAGAAAACTGGAGTGGGTAGCCATTTCCTTCTCCAGGGGATCTTTCTGACCTAGGGATTGAACCTTAGTCTCCTGCATTGGCAAGTGGATTCTTTGCCATCTGGGCCACCAGGGAAGCCCATATCTGTGTTCTGTTTCCTGGAACCTGTGAGAGAAAAAGAGATCTTTGTACATATGTTTAAGGATTTTGAGTTGAGGGTGTAAGGAGATCCTGTGTTATGCAGATGCCCTCAATCCAATGATATGGATTCTTCTAAGAGATGTACTCCGAGGAGGAGGCCATGTGATCTCAGAGACAAATATTGAAATGCTGTGGCTGCAAATCAAGGAATATGAACCGCCAATAGAAACTGAAAGAGAGGCAAGGAGAGAATTCCCTTTATATCCCCCGAGGGAGTGCAGCCCTGCCAACACCTTTATTTCACACTTTGGCTTCCACAGCTATGAGAGAATAAGTTTGTGGTCACTTAAAGACCAAGTTGTAGTAATTCATTATAGCAGCCATAAAAAGTAATGCACTAAGCTTTTTAGATAAATGTTTAAATATCTGTGGCCAAGATAGCAGTTGAAAAAGTATCACATGGGCAGTAGAGAAACCAGAGCGATTTGAACAAATAAGGATCATTCACATATTATCTAAAGAATTACTATGACACATGTGTAATTGTCTTATGATCTCACTTAAGCTGGCTGTGAATGAAAGACAGTTTCTGCTACTGGGGGTTTTCCTTTTATGTCCTAACAGTGTGGTTCCTGTGTTGCTGAGAGATGGGCTGAGGGGTCACGAGGGAATTTTCAGGAACAGGAATTCTCTAAAACAAACAAAGATTATGCTGAAGTATTTATGAAAGTTTGGCATGAAAAAGCACGTGAATAGTCAGGTTATGAAAATAGGCCTACCATTCAAAGTAAATAAAATGCATTTCACATTTGGTTTCATTTTTGTGAAATCATCCTTGCCAAGCAATAACACAGAGAATTGAGCCTAATGAGTTGTTACTATTGGACTTGATCTTTTCAGTTCTAAATTCAGTATGATTTGTTTATTTTTTGGATACTGTTCAGACAGTATCTCATAAATCTTTCTTTTGAGACATTTTTAAAAATATTGTATTAGTTTCCTAGGGCTGCTATAACAAATGACCACAAAATGATTGGCTTAAAACAACAGAAATGTGTTCTTCCACAGTCTGGGAGCTACAGATCTGAAATTATGGTGTTGGCAGGGCTGTGTTTTTCTGAAAGTTCTGATGGAGAAATTATCCATCTCTCTCTTAGTTTCTGGTGGTTGCCAGCGATCCTTTGTGTTACTGGTATGTACATGCATCTCTGCATACTCTGCCTCCATTGTTGCATGACATTTTCCCTGTGTCTCTATGTTCAGATTTCCCTCTTTTTTTTGTTTTTTAAATCAAGACATGGGTTCTTAGATTAAGGTTTACCTTAATCCAATATGACTTCTTATTAACTTGATTATATCTGCAGACTCTATTTATAAATATATTGATCAGCATTCTCCAGAGAAGCAGAGCCAATGGGACTTATGTGTGTATATTTATTTTAAAGAGTTGGCCCACATGATTATGCCTGGCAAGTCCAAAAGGTACAGGGTGAGTCAGCAGGTTGCAGACCAGGGAAGAGCTGATGCTGTAGTTATAAAGTTGAAGTTGTTTGTTGACAGAGTTTCCTCTTATTTGGGGAGAGTTCAGACTCTTAAAAAAAAAAAAAAATTCTAGCTGTCAACTGATTAGATGAGGCCCACCCTAAATCTCAAGGGTATCTACTTAAACTCTACTAATTTAAATGATACCCTCATCCAAAAATACTCTCTCAAGGAATATCCAGAATAATGTTTAACTGCATATCTAAGGCTGTCATCTAGTGAAGTTGCCATATAAAATTAACTGTTAAAGCAAGGGCATATTCATAGTACCAAGAGTTGTGACTTGCCTATATCTTTTTCGGGGCCATAATTCAACCCATAATACTTTTGTACATATATATGTAATTTAATAACTTTCTTAAATATTTTCTTTTTTGTATAATACTGCTCCTTCTTTATAGTTGGAAATATAGGAATAAGACTAAACCATGTGTAAAAGTCCTGAATTTACAGAAGACAGTTTAAATGTTCTGATTATTTTAGACTGATGTGCAATCAAGTTTTAGTTCTTTGCATGGGAAGAAAATATTCTCTTGCTATGTCTATGTCATCATTATAACCCTGTTGGCTTATAATTCAGTCATTTTCTCCATAGTGATATCCACACTGCTTTTATTTGTGATCAGGGTTTTATTTATTTATTTATTTTGTATTTTCATTCATTGAACTAATGATTATTTGTTACTGGGGAAAGGAAAGGCATACATGGGCCTTGCTCTCATGATAAAAATAAACAGGAAATAAACAAATTGATAATGTTGTTGGAGATAGCAATTTAGAACCAGGGAAGAATAAAAAGTGTGGGTTGATAGAGAATGAATTGAGGTGGGAGTGTGTACAGCAATATTAGATTGTGATACCTGGGAAAGCTTCTCTAAAATGAAGACTGACATTTCAATTGATAAATGATTTGACAGGAAGGAACCACTGACCTGAATGTTTGGGACAGAATCTTTGGATAGAAGGACCAACAACTGGAAAAGTCCTGAAGACAGAATTAGCTTAGTGAGCACAAGAGACAGAAGAACAGCAAGTGTGGCTGGAACTTAGTGAGAGAAGGGGAGAAGTCTGAGATCAAGATCCATCCAACCATCTCATCCTCTGTTGTCCCCTTCTCCTCCCGCCTTCAATCTTTCCCAGCATCAGGGTCTTTTCAAATGAGTCAATTCTTCACATCAGGTGGCCAAAGTATTGGAGTTTCAGCCTCAGCATCAGTCCTTCCAATGAATATTCAGGGCTGATTTCCTTTAGGATGGACTGGTTGGATCTCCTTGCAGTCCAAGGGACTCAGTCCAAGGGTAGGTGAAGGTAGGTCTTTTTCCCACAGTGAACCCTCTATGCACTTAATGATATGTCAACTGTAAGTCTTTCGGCAGTACCATTTATAGACTGCTTCACCTATTGACAAGATAAAAGTATACCTGAGGCTGGGGCTGATCATTTGCATATCAGTGTCTGAAGATTAAATGTCATTTACCAATATTTTAGGTTTGACTAAAAGTATATTTTATCTGTTTTTCTAATAGAAAAAAAAAAGTAATAAAATGTGTAATTTACCCTAAAGGACAGACTTAGAATAATGGTTTTATCTTAAGTGTCAGTTTGAACAAGAATCATCTAATCCAAGACATGGTCCAGTAAGTTGGTTGTAAATTGTTTGGGATGTGAAGGTGTTAATTAGTTCAGAAAATGTTAACCTTTCCCAAATGTCCTTTTTGTGTGTGTGTGTGTGTGTGTGTGTGTGTGTGTGTGTGTTTGTCAGTTTTCTCTGAGAGAAACTGATAGAATTATGAATTTCTCAGTAGAATATAAAATTAGCTGTGGGATACTTTTCATTAATATTTTTGAGTAAGTAAATCTTTCTCCCATCCCTCCCACCAGCCAACCCGTAGTAGAGGGCCATGAATATAATGGAAACGTTTGTAGCCATGTTTACTTGAGACTATTAACTTGTATAATTTTTAGTTTACTTGTTAATAGAGACCATTAATAACCTTTCTTTATGCATTGATATAACAGGATTAGTAATCTCAGTAAAAAAATGGTTAGAACTTTGAAAAGTTCTCACATGTGTTTCAGTTATCATTGTAATACAACAAACTACGATTTAATAGCTTAAAACAACATTGTTGTTATGCTCACAGATTCTGTGGTCAGAAATTTGAACAGGGTATTGCCGGAAAGACTGGTATTTGCTTCACAATGACTGGGGCTGGAGAGATGCAAAGTCTGGGGATGAATCTATGACAAAAGGTGAAATCATCCTAAGACTTGTTCAATTACAAAATTAGCACCTGAGCTGGGTGACTGGTCATCTAGGACTATTGTCTAGACTGGAAGTCTAGGCAATATTTAAGTTAAAAATGCGTATATCCTATGACATAGGGATCCCATTTCAACTGTATCTTGAATAATTTTTTGAAGAATTCACATATAAGGATGCTCACTATGACATTGTTTTGATAATCCAGAGCATATGACTTCCAAGCAAGGCAAGAGCTTATATGAACCAGACTTGGAAAGCTGCACAGCATCGCCTCTTCCCAACTATATTTGTCTACGCCATTATAAATCTTTCCGGATTCAAGGGGAAGGCAAGTAGACACTAACAGTTGGTAGGGGATTTACAGTGTACTGTAAAAGGGCATAAGGGCATATGGGAAGGGAGATAACATGATCGCTATCTGAAGAAAAGGCAATCTGATACAACATATAGAATATTTAGCACAGGGTTTTTAATATGTAAGAAACACTCACTGATAATTATCATTAGTATTTCAAGATAATAGTAGTTATAAAATATTCTTTAGTATATTTTGGACTATAGTCCAACTTGAGCTTTTTAATTATTCATGTCAATTGTTATAATAAGAGCTTTTCATGTAAAAAAAAAACCTCAGATTCCAGAAGGAAATTTAAATTGTGTTTTTAATTGGTGAGAAAATTTAATCATTTATTGAAATGTAATAATTAGACAGTTATGGATGAAGCACAAGCTGGAATCAAGATTAATAGGAGAAATATCAATAACCTCAGATATGCAATGACACCATCTTTATGGCAGGAAGTGAAGAACTAAAGAGCCTCTTGATGACAGTGAAAGAGGAGAGTGAAAAAGTTGGCTTAAAGCTCAACATTCAGAAAACGAAGATCATGGCATCTGGTCCCATCACTTCATGGGAAATAGATGTGGAAACAGTTGCTGAATTTATTTTGGGGGGCTCTAAAATCACTGCAAATGGTGATTGCAGCCATGAAATTAAGACGATTACTCATTGGAAGGAAAGTTATGACCAACCTAGATAGCATATTCAAAAGCAGAGACATTACTTTGCCAACAAAGGTCTGTCTAGTCAAGGCTATATTTTTTCCAGTAGTCATGTATGGATACGAGAGTTGGACTATAAAGAAAGCTGAATGCTAAAGAATTGATGCTTTTGAACTGTGGTGTTGGAGAGACTCTTGAGAATCCCATGGACTGCAAGGAGATCCAACCAGTCCATCCTAAAGGAAATCAGTCCTGAATATTCATTGGAAGGACTGATGTTGAAGCTGAAACTCCAATACTTTGGCCACCTGGTGCAAACAGCTGAGTCATTTGAAAATACCCCGATGCTGGGAAAGATTGAAGGTGGGAGGAGAAAGGGATGACAGAGGATGAGATGGTTGGATGGCATCATGGACTCAATGGACATGAGTTTGAGTAAACTCTGGGAGTTGGTGATGGACAGGGAGGCCTGGCGTGCTGCAGTCCAAGGGGTCGCAATGAGTCAGACATGACTGAATGACTGAACTGACTGACTGATAATCTCTACAATTATTAGAGCAGCTTCACATTTTGACAAGGGAAGTTCCAAAAGCAACATGTGGCAGTTTGACCACTAGAAAAACTTTAATAAACTTAACGTGGAATTTGTGGACATAACATGTAAAATGAAGGGGGCTCTCAAATTAATCATTTATTTGTTCCTTTGATAGTGATCAGGTCTTTTTCACATGAGAACACTAAAAATAAAATGGTACAATATTTATAAAAATTAATGTTAAATGTATGAACTGATTGAAAGAACTAAGATTAATGACTTAAAATAATTTATATTACTAGATTACACAAATAAAAGCTTAAATATTGTGAATTAATGAATTGACCTTTGACTAGAATAAATTTTAAATGGAGGTTGACTTCATAAAGCTATTTGGCAACATTTGATTAGTTTTAAAATGAATCAAGATATATCTTAAATAAATCTTGCAAGGAACACATGTAGGGATGCTTTATACTGTATTTGTTTATAATAGAAAAAAATGAAAATAATTCAATGTCTTATCGGTGAAGGAGTATATTAAAAAATTAGTCTCTTCATTTGATGAGATGTTAACCTACATTTTAAAATAAATACATTTGATAAATATGCATTGAGAATTTAAAACAGATTGAATATAAAAGGCTATTTGTAGAAAAATATTTACAGTAAATTTAATTACCTAATTTTTGCTTTATATATGATACAACAGTATTTGTTACTATGGAAGTAAACATGTAACACAGATGTACAAACCTCTTTGCATGGAAATCTAAATTTTGTTAATGTTCATATAGGAGAAAGAGAAGGAATAGACTATAGAGAAAAAATCGAGGTTACAAGTGCACCTGTAATTGTAAAAACATTTTGATTAGTCAGACAAAAGGTAGTCTTTATTTTGTCTGGCCAGCACACCAATATTGTTATATTATCTATTATAATTTTCTGTTTTAAAAGTGAAAAGTGGTGTTGACTCAGGCGGAAAATTATGCTACAATCACTGATATCTTAGGGATCCTTATGATTCTAACTCCAGCTGGAGAATTTTCTTTTGATATGATAAATTTCAGTCCTTTTTTAACAGTATTGATGATTTTTAAATTACTGTTTTGTGTCTATTTTTTAAAATATTAGAAAATAGGTAAACTAGCACCACTTTGTTTTCTTAATTTGTTATCTAAAGAATTTCTGTGTAACTGTATATCAAAGCTCTGTACTTCACAGTTCTACAATAAAAGGCATATAATAAACTTGTCTCTGAAGCATCATGGTAGACACAGATAAGAAAAATGAATCAGGAAAATAAAGAAAGATTACATGGGATCCTAAGCAGCAGCTTGTATTCTTTAGTTGTGATTCTTTAGTTATTAGAAGCATGAAATATGTTAACCTCTTTGGATTCTGTTTGAAAGGTACATATATATGTGAGTTTTCCAATAAAGCTATTTCTGCTTTGCAAGTTTGACAAGATTTTGGCATGTTTGGGGTCATCTCATACTCTGTGTGTGTCAGCCTTCATGCTCTGAATCAGTGCTTCCCCAAAGGTAACCCACAGACTTAACCACTTGGTATGTGTTACCAGTCTGCAGTGGGATAAGGCACTTGTATCAGTGTAAATCAATCATATCATAGACATTATTTATTTCAGTTATTTAAAAAATATAGTATGAGTTTCTCAAAGAAGGAAGCAGTGCATTTACTTCCATTCTGATACTGAAATGGACTTAACTTGGATTAGTAGGAAAAAAAGAAGCAGAAGTTGCAGAAAGGATAAAATTTTCATACTTTGTTTGGGAAAAGGACATCCAGGGCAGTGAGGATAGGGTAAAGGGGAAGTGAGGCAAAGAAAGAAGCAATGTAAGCAATGTAACCATGATATATCAGGCCATTTGGCACTGTTCACAAGGAGCGCTGAAGGGATATGGTTGGTCCACAGCACTTTCTTAGAAGAGTTACAAGGAGACACATATAGCATAGTGGGAAATTAGATTTTATAAGTATTCGTTGAAATAGACTTTGAATATGGAAGAATATTAGGACTCTAAAATGATGACTATTTTTAGAATTTCTTCAATGTTGATAAATGACAAAGTTTCACATCAAGTTTATTATTCCCCCAAATTTTCCTGTAGTATGGTAGGGGCCTGTGTTGGTGCCCTATCCAGGGAACACCCATCCACCAGCTTGTTAGGAGTAGTGTTGGTTGCTAATGACTCATAGCTGCTGCCTTCTCTAGAGAATTTCTCTTGGCAGAATGGGAGCTTACTTGCCCAGAAGGTTATGTGCCCTTTCATACACAACCAGTGACTGGCATGGAGATCTAGATGGTAGTTCCCTTGCCTCAAGGTGGAGTCAATTCTGTGTCAGAATTTATGTGCCAGAGGCTATAGGGGATCAGCCTGAAGCTGGACACCAGCTGAAATTCATCCTTGCTTAGCTCCTTTCCCAGCTGTGTCTTCTTCCTTTGTTCCCTTTCTGCTGAGAGCACTGCCACCATAAATCACGTGGGCCCAAATCTCTCTCAGCTTCTACTTCTAGGAACATCAGCCTAAGTCATGAAGTTGGAAGAACTGATTGAGAGAACTTCTGAAAGAGGAATCACCAGAAATGGTTTATTGACGGGATACTGAGAGGTGATTTGATTTACAAATGGGCCTAACATTACGAGAGAGTGCTTATGAGGCTTCTATGGAGAAAAACATTAGAAAAGGGAGTAGATGACAATTTTAGATATCCTGCATTTGAGATAATGAGGAGTCAAATGGAAAAAGCAGAACAGAATATTTAGCATTTAGATCTCCAAAACTGCAATTTAGATTAGTAAATAGAACTAAGACTGATTAGGAAGGAAGTGACTTTCGAAGAGATAAAAACATATAAATCTCAAGGAAAAATCTTTAAGAACAGAGGGCAAATGAATGCACATTTATAAACAGAAGAGGGCAAATGTTTTTACTAAAGGAGTTCTTGTGAAATTCATATCTGTTTTTCAGATAGTGAGCTTTATTTGAACTTTTGAATTGAAAGCCCATGTACTTATATAAAGTTGGGCTTCCCTGATAGCTCAGCTGGTAAAGAATCTGCCTGCAATGTAGGAGACCTGAGTTTGAGCCCTGAATTGGGAAGATCCCCTGGAGAAAGGAAAGACTACCTACTCCAGTATTCTGACCTGGAGAATTCCACGGACTGTATAGTCCAGGGGGGTCACAAAGTGTCAGACAAGACTGAGTGACTTTTACTTACACAAAGTCTACTTTCTATTTATAAAATAAATTTGATTTCAGCTTTTAAATCCATGTAAAACCACTGGGTTAAGCCCTTATTGATCATAGAGCCTTGAAAGTATTTTAAATGTAAGTTTAAAGTTTAAAATCCTTTATAAGTTTTTCAATTTTAGTTTCTGTTTCTGAAATACAATAGTATCACTTTTGAGATTTAACTAAGTTTGGATGAAAGATTAAGTAGATGAAGCAGAGTCTCCCAGGCCTCATCCATCTTAGTCAGTGGTGCTCACAGCATAGGCTGCCTCCACAAACATCAGAGAATTACCTCAAAATGCCCACCCTGTGCAAAATGTTCTGATCTTTTCCTCAAGGTCTGTTTGAATGTTATAAAAATATATATTTTCTTCTAAAATACGCTTATGTCCCTTCTTGCTGGAAAACTTGCTTTATATGTGTCATTTCTTTAGCTGCTTAAAATGGTTCCACTCAGATTTCACATTTCTATATCTAAGACACGGACAATAGTGCTTTTTAAATATAGCATGATAAAATGAACAAGTATAACTTGTTATAAGAATAATGTGAACTTACGGTATAATCATTGGATTCCTCTAAAGGAATGTCTGTCAAATCTGATAAATTATTAAATTCAATAAATAGACAAAAATTTGCTGGGCACTATAATATCAAGTGGCATACCACAGTAGATAAAAGAATCATGGTAATAAAGCACTATGGTCTTTACATGAATTTCTTATTAGATTTTAAAATAAATATGAGAGGCAGTGAGTTACTAACACTATAATTAAGAGTCAAATAAGGGAAAATCGGAATTTGGGTAAGTTCAAATGAACTTTAATATTTTCCCTATATTTTTAAATTTCTATTTATTAAATAGTCTTACAAGGAAAGCTTCCTAACAAAATAAAGTCACTAGGTGAGCAAATTATATGAACTCCTCTCTCCTTGTAGTAGATGAATAGAAGGAAATCAAGTTGTTATAGGTTGTTGTTCTGATATATATGTGTTGAAGGTATGATGAACAGAAAAGTGTAGACTACAGTCTCTACTGTAGGAAGACTATGGAATCAGCTTTTAACTCCTGCTATGGAGAGAAATACATGAGTTATTAGTTCTTTAAAATTTATATCAGCTTAATCTCCTAAATGATGATTCTAGTATACTTGTTCCTTGTAGGTTAAATTTTCCATGTCAGTATTTCCGGAGGTCAAGACACTTTCTCTGTGTTAAATGCCTATGCATATTATACCACAGTTTTCAGCACTGGCCACAGGACTGGAAAAGGTCCGTTTTCATTCCAATCCCAAAGAAAGGAAATGCCAAAGAATGTTCAAACTGTTGCACAATTGCACTCATCTCACATGCTAGCAAAGTAATGCTCAAAATTCTCCAATCCAGGTTTCAAAACTACATGAATCGAGAACTTCTGGATGTTCAAGCTGGTTTTAGAAAAGGTAGAGGAACCAGAGATCAAACTGCCAACATCCACTGGATCATTGAAAAAGCAAGAGTTCCAGAAAAACATCTACTTCTGCTTTATTGCCTACGCCAAAGCATTTGACTGTGTGGGTCACAACAAAGTGTGGAAAATTCTTAAAGAGATAGGAATACTAGAACACCTGACCTACCCACTGAGAAATCTCTATGCAGGTCAAGAAGCAACAGGTAGAATCGGACATGGAACAACAGACTGGTACCAAACCAGGAAAGGAGTACCACAAGGATGTATATTGTCACCCTGCTTATTTAACTTCTATGCAGAGTATATCACGTGAAATTCTAGGCTGGATGAAACACAAGCTGAAGTCAAGATTGCTGGGAGAAATATCAATAACATCAGATATGTAGACGACACCAGCCTTATGGCAGAAAGTGAATAACTGACGAGGATCTTGAGGAAAGTGAAAGAGGAGAGTGGAAAAGTTGGCTTAAAACTCAACATTCAGAAAACGAAGATCATGGCATCTGGTCCCATCATTTCATGGCAAATAGATGGGGAAACAGTGGAAACAGTGATAGACTTTATTTTTCGGGGCTCCAAAATCACTGCAGCCATGAAATTAAAAAATGCTTGCTCCTTGGAAGAAAAGCTATGACCAACATAGAGAGCATGTTAAAAAGCAGAGACTTTACTTTGCTAACAAAGGTCCGTCTATTCAAGGCTATGGTTTTTCCAGTAGTCATGTATGGATGTGAGATTTGGACTATAAAGAAAGCTTCAGGTCAGTTCAGTTCAGTTGCTCAGTCGTGTTCGACTCTTTGTGACCTCATGAACTGCAGCACGCCATGTCTCCCTGTCCATCACCAACTCCTGGAGTTCACTCAAACTCACGTCCATTGAGTCAGTGACACCATCCAGCCATCTCATCCTGTCGTCCCCTTCTCCTCCTACCCCCAATCCCTCCCAGCATCAGAGTCTTTTCCAATGAGTCAACTCTTCACTTGAGGTGGCCAAAGTACTGGTTTCAGCCTCAGCATCAGTCCTTCCAAAGAACACCCAGGACTGATCTCTCTTTAGAATGGACTGGTTGGATCTCCTTGCAGTCCAAGGGACTCTCAAGAGTCTTCTCCAACACCACAGTTCAAAAGCATCAATTCTTCGGCATTCAGCTTTCTTCACAGTCCAACTCTCACATCCATACGTGGCTACTGGAAAAACCATAGCCTTGACTAGACTGACCTTTGTTGGCAAAGTAATGTCTCTGCTTTTGAATGTGCTGTCTAGGTTGGTCATAACTTTGCTCCCAAGGAGTAAGCATCTTTTATAAAAATTATTTTTATTTTACTTTATAATACTGTATTGGTTTTGCCATACATTGACATGAATCTGCCATGGGTGTACATGAGTTCCCAATCCTGAACCCCCCTCCCAGCTCTCTCCCCATATCATCTCTCTGGGTCTCAATCACCATCTGCTTAGTGCCAAAGAATTGATGCCTTTGAACTGTGGTGTTGGAGAAGACTCTTGAGAGTCCCTTGGCCTACAATGAGATCAAACCAGTCAATCCTAAAGGAAATCAGTCCTGAATAGTCATTGGAAGGACTGATGCTGAAGCTGAAGCTCCAATACTTTTGGCCACCTGACGCAAAGAGCTGACTCATTCGAAAAGACCCTGGTGTTGGGAAAGATTGAAAACAAGAAGAGAAGGGGATGACAGAAGATGATATGGTTGGATGGTATCACCGACTCGATGGACATGAATTTGAGCAAGGTCTGGGAGTTGGTGATGGACAGGGAAGCCTGGCGTACTGCAGTCTAAGGGACAGAAAGAGTCAGACACGACTGAGCAACTCAACTGAACTGGGATAGGGTGCTCTGACTCCAAATTCTATTTTTCTTTAATAAAATTAGTGATCCAATAAAGTATTTTATTTCTAAACAAACTTTTTTCCAGAACAAATATTGCCATATACTAGTAAGTTAAATGGATTTAGTAAGTTTAACAGTGATTCATGTGTCTGCTTTTGCCGTAAAGTTATAACTTTGTCAGTTTCCACATATAAGACAAAAACAAATGTAAAATTTGTGGAGAAAATGAATATTTTTATTAACTTGTACTTTTAATAATATACTTATCTAAGTATGAAGTATCCAATCATGTAAGAAGACAGTACTCAGAGCAAAAAACCTTGCTTTAGCTAGAGTTGTCAGGGGTGACAGAAATAGGGAAACCCTGACCCAGTGAGTCAGAGAGATGCATAGGAGAAATGCATAGAAACTTAGAGGCAGGTAACAATAAAAGTAACCCTTCATCAATCTAATTCTCAGCTGACTTAGTTATTAAAAAAAAAATGTGTTCTTTGGGTATAAGAGAATCAAAGACAAATCAAAGGCCAGGAGCTGGTTCAAGGATTTAGCTTTTGACCACCTCATTTATTTTGAGGTTACTCTGGCCTAACCTGAAACCCAACAGAGAGCTTTTTCTGTGAGCTATAAGATCAAGACGAGCTGTATTCTTGATTTGAAAGTTTGCATGCTTTAAGAGAAAGTTCCTCCTCTACACTTATAACTTTTGATACAAATGGAAACTCATTAGCAATCTTAGAATCAACACAAATTGTTTGCTTGCTTAGAAAATGTGGTTTAATAAAGGACTGAAAAATGTCTTTGCTAACCGTAGAAGGCTGAAAAGCATTTCTGTTGTCCTGGGCAGGATCCCCTATTAGGACTTCCCTAATTAGATGGTAAATGGAATCTGAGAGGAAAGGATTTAAATGACTCACTGAAGAATTTTTAGGACAGAATTACAGGTTGACCAAGGTCATAACATATATAGTGTAATTTTTGTTCTTTTGATTTAGATGAAGTGTATAAGATTCTTTAACTCCAGGATTTTCTTTTAAAGCAATAATTATTCATATCTTTGCAATCAGGAAAGCTGAATTTTAATGTAATAAAATGTGAACCCAAATTTCATTCATCATGCCTTTTATACCCCTTAGGATGTCATGTAATGAACCAGTGGTTTAGTGTAACATATGTGAATATGAAAGTTATTCCTCTACATGGAGAGCAATATATGTACATGTTAAAGAGATTTATTATGCTCATTTTCTTTAAATTAGCATACTAGACAGTGCTACTAAGCACACGACTGATAAGCTACTGCAGTTATTTTAGCTTTGGTTTTACAAGTGCCAAGAGCATACACAGTATCTAAGCAAGTTGGATGAATATCTTTTACCTTAGGTTCTATTTCAACATTTGATTAGAAAATATTATCTAAAAGGCAGCTATCAGTTTTGTGTGATACTTTCTAAAGTAAATGTTTAAGTCTTGAATAAAAATGGTGTAGTCAGGGAAAATGATAGGTGAATTCATAAGTAGCCAAGGAGGAATTCTAGAAATTTCTAAACTCAAAAAAAAAAAAAATCAGTTTTTATAAGGCCATGATGACATAGCTCAGACAGGAATGGAGTCTTAAAACATATTTTCCACTTAAACTAAGTACAAGGAAGCTATCAGGGAAAAGGCTATTTGACCATGTTGCTTTTTCCTGCTTTCCAACAGTTTCACATTTCTTTTTATTTCTGCAACATCAGCTTGACTGAGGGCTCCTGTGTTTCAGTTAGGAAAGCTTAGTTTCAGTAAGGACCAGAAGAATATCCAGTAATCATTTATTGTCCTATCATTTAGCATAAGCAGCTGTTTGCAGGAAGCTGCCCTCAGCAGGAAACCCCTTTGTCTTGGCACTTTCAGTTCAGTTCAGTTCAGTTGCTCAGTTGTGTCTGACTCTGTGACCCCATGGATTGCAGCACACCAAGATTCCCTGCTCATCACCAACTCCCAGACCTTGCTCAAACTCATGTACATTGAGTCAGTGATATCATCCAACCATCTCATCCTCTGTCGTCCCTTTCTCCTCCCGCCTTCAATCTTTCCCAACATCAGGGTCTTCTCGAATTTGTCAGCTCTTCACATAAGGTGACCAAAGTATTGGAGCATCAGCATCAGTCCTTCCAGTGAATATTCAAGACTGATTTCCTTTAGGATGAACTGGCTTGATTTCCTTGCAGTCCAAGGGACTGTCAAGAGTCTTCTCCAACACCACAGTTCAAAAGCATCAGTTCTTCAGGGCTAAGCTTTCTTTATAGTCCAACTCTCACATCCGTACATGACTGCTGGAAAAACCATAGCTTTGACTAGACAGATCTTTGTTGGCAAAGTAATGTTTCTGCTTTTTAATATGCTGTCTAAGTTGGTCATAGCTTTTCTTCCAAGAGCAAGTGTCTTTTAATTTCATCTTTTTAATTTCACCATCTGCAGTGATTTTGGAGCCCAGAAAAATAAAGTCTCTCACTGTTTCCCCATCTATTTGTGATGAAGTGATGGGACTGGATGCCTTGATTTTAGTTTTCTGAATGTTGAATTTTAAGCCAACTTTTCCACTCTCCTCTTTCACTTTCATCAAGAAGCTCTTTAGTTCTTCTTCAGTTTCTGCCATAAGGGTGTTGTCATCTACATATCTGAGGTTATTGATATTTCTCCTGGCAATCTTGACTGCAGCATGTACTTCATCCAGCCTGGCATTTCTCATGATGTACTCTGCATATAAGTTAAATAAGCAGGGTGACAATATACATCCTTGACGTACTCCTTTCCTGATTTGGAACCAGTCTGTTGTTCCATGTCCAGTTCTAACTGTTGCTTCCTGACCTGCATACAGATTTCTCAAGAGGCAGGTCAGGTGGTCTGGTATTCCCATCTCTTTCAGAATTTTCCCCAGTTTATTGTGATCCACACAGTCAAAGGCTGTGGTGTAGTCAATAAAGCAAAAGTAGATGTTTTTCTGAAACTCTCTTGCTTTTTCTATCATCCCACGGATGGTGGCAATTTGATCTCTGGTTCCTTTAGCAGAGAGCTATATTGCAACTAAGCTTAAACCAGGCACTCTCATGCCCTACTCATGGATCTAGCACACCTTTCACATCTTTTGATCACACAATACCTTGCTTGACTTGTTTGTTCTTTCCATAGGTCAAAGAAGCAGAAATGAAGAATAAGTAATTTACAGATAACCATACCTCTTTTACTAAAGCTTCCATTTTAATAATCTCCTGAAGCAACTGTGTGAACAAGATGGCATGCAAAGGAAGACCGCAAGAAGCCCACAAGCCTGCACACGGTGAGGGGATGGTGGTGACTCTGAATTATCTCAATGATTAACTGAAATTATTTATCATTTTTTCCTTTAAAAGATTTCATGACTGAGCAGAATCTTGGGAATTGTTATTTTTGTAGACTCTGAGTTCACAATCTCCCCAGATTTCCAGCATTCTGATGAAAAGAAACTTTCCTTTCTCCCAATAATACATCTCATGTATTGATTTTGAGCAGCCAGACGTGAGTTTGGCAGCATTAAGGGAAAAGTTCTTGCAAATTTTCAAAAGTACCTTTTCTATTGTAATTTATACTAACACCTAACAAAGAAACAACCAATTAAACAAATCAACAACAACTACTATGCAGGAAACTGAGTGGCTAAAGCCTATTCCTTTCCTTTGCTTTCAAAACCTCTCTGATCCTCTATAAGGCTTCCCCAGTGGCTCAGAGGCAAAGAATCTGCCTGAATGCAGGAGATGCAGACAATCCAGGTTTGATCCCTGGGGCAGGTAGATCCCTTGGAGGAAGGTATGTCAGCTGACTCCAGTATTCTTGCTGAGAAAATCCCATGGACAGAGGAGCCTGAAAGGCATACAGTCCATGGGGTCTCAAAGAGTTAGACACAACTGAAGTGACCAGCAGTCACTTAGCTGCAAGGGGATCCTCTTAGTTGCAAAGGGAGCTCTTGGTTGTTTTTGTCCTAATTCTAGTTAATTTTATCTATAAATACCAATGAACCTATGCAGTTCTAGCTTTGTATTAATAATTTATTAGTCCATTCTTGGAGAAGGCAATGGCACCCCACTCCAGCACTCTTGTTTGGAAAATCCCATGGACGGAGGAGCCTGGTGGGCTGCAGTCCATGGGGTCGCGACTGAACGACTTCACTTTCACTTTTACTTTCATGCATTGGAGAAGGAAATGGCAGCCCACTCCAGTGTTCTTGCCTGGAGAATCCCAGGGACAGTGGAGCCTGGTGGTCTGCCATCTATGGGATCACACAGAGTCGGACACAACTGAAGCAACTTAGCAGCAGCAGCAGTCTGTTCTTGTATGGGACTAAAGTAATAATAGCTCGAGTATATTTTCTCCTTGATGAGATAATGTTTCTAAAAGTTATAGTTGCTTAGTTTAGTGTAAATATTTATTTCCCCCATCAAAATAAACAACTATATTAGATCCCAAAGTTTACAAGTTATATAAATGAATAACTAGTGTAGTATCAAGGAGAAAAGTAATTTTTTCCACCAAATATATTTTTGAGCAACTGATACATGCTAAGTACTATTACAAATAGGCACTGTACATGTACTGCTGATGAAGTAGCAAACAAAACAGACCCCCCCAAAAAAATTACTATGTATTATACAGATGAAGCTTACAATCAAAGTTACTTGTAGTGTCGGGTACACATGTATTACTCACAGTGGACCCTGTCCAACGTCACCTCCCCCTAAAACATGCATACTGGATTAGGGATCTTTTGTCCTTGATCTCAAGGCATCTTGGAATGTACTCAATGTGCTTACCAAATTGGACTAAACTTGTTGATGTCTTCTACCTTAGACGTTGTGAATAAGAATAATTTCTTACTCATCTCTATTTCTCCTCTGCATAGTTCAGCATCTAAAATAAAGGGTTCCTTAAATTTTTAATTGAAAGAATGATCCCATATGTTTAACAGCTCATAGTTACTGCTCTGCTACTGTTGCTGCTAAGTCGCTTCAGTCGTGTCCGACTCTGTGCAACCCCATAGATGGCAGCCCACCAGGCTCCCTCGTCCCTGGGATTCTCCAGGCAAGAACACTGGAGTGGGTTGCCGTTTCCTTCTTCAATGCATGAAAGTGAAAGTGAAGTCGCTCAGTCGTGTCTGACTCTTAGCGACCCCATGGACTGCAGCCTACCCGGCTCCTCCATCCATGGGATTTTCCAGGCAAGAGTGCTGGAGTGGGGTGCCATTGCCTTCTCCAAGTTACTGCTCAGTTACCTGATATTCTAAAAATCACTAAAATTCTGATGCCTCCTCTAGGAACTTTACCATCTCTAGTCACGTGAAGCAGTCTAATATTTATTCTTTTAACTTATAATACTCATTATACAATTTTTAATGAGATTTTCTCATAAAAATGATTTCTTAGAGAATATCAATCATAAACATTTTTTATGAACTATTAGCATTATCTAACCTTTAGCTAGCAAGATATCTCTGAATACCATATGCGTGCATGTGTGCATGTTCAGTCCTGTCTGACTCTTTGCAACCCCATGGACTGTAGCCTGCCAGGCTCCTCTGTCCATGGAATTTTCCAGGCAAGAACACTGGAGTGGGTTGCCGTTTCTTCCCCCAGGGGATCCTCCTGACCCAAAGTTTGAAGCCACATCTCTTAAGTCTCCTGCATTGGCAGTCAGGCTGTTTACCACTAGCACCACCTGGAAGCCTAATTAAGACAATAAACAAAGTGAAATATAAAATATTAAGAAACAATTGAGACTCCATCCTTGATGAAATGAGTGAAGTTAAATTGAAATGACAAAAAAAAAGATTTTTGTAATATTTACCTGTTCTTTTAAAATAGGAAAATCAATGTGTAGTTAGTTATAGAAGTCTTCTGCAAGGGCTTGCATTTTCATGTAATGAGCTTCAAATGCTCTCATAATTTTACATTAAACACAAAAGATATAAATAAATTAGTAAAATATTGTAAAACATTAAAGAATGTTAAGCTAAACAAGCAAAGACAATCTTCCAGGCAGTAAGCCTGAGGGAAAGAAAGCTCGTTTGAACTTCAGTTTTAAAAGACTCTGGTAACTTCAGATCCAGCCACATAAGAATTATATTCTGTGCATGACTCGGGGATCAACAGATGAAAGCATAAAACTAATTTTAAGCATCATTGGCTTAAACTAACCAACACTAAACTAACTTAAACTAACCAACACTAAACCAATACTTAAAGTATGATTTTGTCTGTGATTGCTTTCTGTCCTCTATCAGTCTGTCAGTCTCTTTCTTTAACTCATTTTTGACACCCACTCCTTCCCAAGGACTGTTCTTTATCTTGATGCCATTAATGTTTCCCACTTTTAACTCTTATTGCCTCATTGAAAGGCATTAACAAATAAAAGCACACCAGAAACTGACTTCCTGAAGAGTGAGGGTGAGAAATAGCTTCCAAGAGAAAAATGGGGATGACTGCTTCTAGGAAGAGAGGGTTTGAAAACTGCTGGCAAATAAACAGGAAGTTTTCACAGAAACATTAGGGTGCCCTAAAGTGGTCCCTAAAGAGAACTATTAATAGAATCAGACTAAACAGTGGAGGAGAAAACCTCCACGTGGACTATAGGTGCCTTCATACTTGGTGTGATTTTAGAAATATCTGGTCATTTCTTGAAATTTTATTTTTGAATATTTGAATCAAAATTATTATGCTGAAGAGATTACTGTGCTCTCAGTTTTGCCTCATCTAGTCTCTGCAGTTGGGCAAGATGCTGAATCTTTAAAAATTCACATTTTCCCCATATATGTTGTAAAATGGTGTAATCATAGTAGCTATATTATAATAAGATGGAGGAATAAAAAATTTATGTGTTCTTCATGGCACAGTGCATGGTGTATAGTGACTATTCCGTAAGTATTTTATTTATAATTATAAACTTTATAAGAAAAAAATCTTTTATACAGCTAAACCTAATGATTCCCTGATAGCTCAGTTGGTAAAGAATCCACCTGCAATGCAGGAGACCCCGGTTCCATTCCTGGGTCAGGAAGGACTGCTGGAGAAGGGATAGGCTACCCACTCCAGTATTGGGCTTCCCTGGTGGCTCAGCTGGTAAAGAATCTGCCTACAATGCGGGAGACCTGGGTTCAATGCCTTAGTTGGGAAGATCCCCTGGAGAAGGGAAAGGCTACCTACTCCAGTATTCTGGCCTGGGTCTCAAAGAGTGAGACATGACTGAGCAATCATTTTCACTAAAGATTAAGGCACCTCATTATACTGTGCCTATTAAGCTAAACCCTCACAGTTTACTAGACCTGGAGGCAAGAGCTTACAAAGAGTTCAGTTAAAAACTTTGTTCTCTAGTTCCTTGTTTGCAAGGCTCAAGACATCTTTCTACACAATTTAAATTTTCTAACATCTGATTGGGTCTCAATTGAGGAGTTTATATACAAAAATGTTTACTGTATTTTGGATTTTCTATTAAAATCAAATATTAATTTTAATATTTAAATTAGATGTATGGAATGTAAAAGCTAACATGTTATTTTCTTCATTAATTATATTGCATATCATATATATCAACACCAGAAGGGAAAAATTTGTGAAGTAAATTAAAATTAACTAACTATAATGATGTGAATAGGCAAAAGTTTATCCATAAGAATGGTAAAAATGTAAAAGGGGATGGTATACAAAAGTACAATATGACATATAAAGTTGTATGTGTACAAGGCAACCAAAACCCAAGAATAATTCGATTTTATTATTTTCTTTTTGAGCTATACTTTGAACTTATCCAGCTTTTAACTCTGGATTTCTGGGGGACCAGGCCCTTCATCTTTCTCCCTGAAATATTTTATCCAACTGAAAACTTCCCTGGGGCCATCTTAAAGCAATCAGATATTGCTGACAAAAATTTTTTTTCCCCTGAGCCTGTGTTTTACTTGGGATAAGTCTGAACCAGTTTTAACAGCCAAAAGCATTTCTCTGTTTTACATTTTTCTCTGACAGTAGATGAGAAACTGTCCCACTTTCAAGTCCAAATACTCAGAGTATCTGGACTTGTTATTTTTTCTTTCACATCTACTTGATAATGGGTGATTCTGTTCTGTGTTTGTCAATTGTGAAAATAGCAATCCATACTAGTAATATTCTATTTTGAACTTCTTTGCCCAAAGTCAAAATTTCATCAAGTGCATTTTCTGCCTTCCAAACTGGGATAGGGAAGACTCATACTTTATTATAGTGAAAGTGTTAGTCACTTCAGTCATGTCTAACTCTGTGTTGACCCTATGGACTATAGTCTGCCAGGCTCCTCTGTCCATAGGATTCTCCAGGCAAGAATACTGGAGTAGGTAGCCATTCTCTTCTCCAGGGGATCTTCCTGACCCAGGGTTCAAACCCAGGTCTCCTGCATTACAGACAGATTCTTAATCTGAGCCACCAGGGAAGCCACTTTTCCTGTACACTCCAAATACAGCCTGCAACCCAGTACCAGGTGTGTGTGTATGTGTGTATTTAATAGCAAAATTCCAATGTTAGGTATTAGTTCTATGGTTTTTGCTGTGGTGAAAAGCAACTCCAAAATCTCAAGGTCTTTTAAACATGAACATTTATTTCTTGCTTTCCCTATATGAGGACTGAGGTCAGCTCCACATATCTTCTCATTCAAAAGTCCATGCTACAGCCAGCAACCCCCTATTTTGGTTAAGCTGTTGTCGTGGAAGAAGACAAAAGCAAAAGAGATTGAACTGAACATGAAATTATTTGCAAAACCTCTATTCAAAAGGATACATCATATATTTCTTGATCACATTTTATTGGTCAAAACAGTTTGGCAGTGGGTAGGGGAAATTTATGCAAATACAAGATGGGGTATGATATTTGGAAACAGTAGTGTAATCTTACTCCATCATGTTAATCTTTCTGTGTCATGAGAAATGTTTTCATAGGTCTCCAAATAGGAATGCTAGAGAGATTAATATATTGAGTGGGACGTGGGCCAATCAGATTTGTAAGTTACAGGTTGAAATACTTTAGGTATCTTTGTGCTAAGTATTTTAGGTAGATTAAGCATGACAAAGACCTAGGTACTATTTCATAACCACCCTTTTTAAGATTGAGAGTAGAAAAACAACTTTACAAGCAAATTTATTGGCTTCCAGAGCCTAGGTAGATTGTTTGTCTCATAAGGGAGAATGATTAGAGAATTTGTCTCTCTCTCTTTTTTTTTCTTCTGCAGTTGTCAGGTACTTAAAAATAAACCCCAAAAAACCAGAGGTAAACCCAGGTATAGTCTTTCTGGAACAAGAAAAAAATGGGGAGAGAATATAATATTCTAATAATAACTCTAAAGGATCTGTGAAATAAATAAAATTTTGTACTGCTGCTGTATCTAATGGCCATATGCATGTTATAATATGTGATCTTGGTATTGTAACACAAAGTAAAACTCTTCTGGATGATGTGAAGATAATTCTCTAGACTGTGCAAATATGTACAGGAAAGAGGATATACTTGCACTTGCTTTCTAGTTATTAGGCATCAAGGAAGTTCAACCGTCTCTGCAAATTTTATTGTTCCTTTCTCCTCCTAGTTAGTATTGCTTCAATTCCATTTGAAGAATTGGCGTTTTCTGGATTTTATTTTAGGGACTGATAAGTTTAACATGTCTAAGAATGTTCAAACTACCGCACAATTGCACTCATCTCACATACTAGTAAAGTAATGCTCAAAATTCTCCAAACCAGACTTCAGCAATACGTGAACCGTGAACTCCCTGACGTTCAAGCTGGTTAGAAAAGGCAGAGGAACCAGAGATCAAATTGCCAACATCCGCCGGATCATGGAAAAAGCAAGAGAGTTCCAGAAAAAATCTATGTCTGCTTTATTGACTATACCAAAGCCTTTGACTGTGTGGATCACAATAAACTGTGGAAAATTCTGAAAGAGATGGGAACACCAGACCACCTGTCCTGCCTCTTGAGAAACCTGTATGCAGATCAAGAAGCAACAGTTAGAACCAGACATGGAACAACAGACTGGTTCCAAATAGGAAAAGGAGTACATCAAGGCTGTATATTGTCACCCTGCTTATTTAACTTATATGCAGAGTACATCATGAGAAACTCTGAGCTGGAAGAAGCACACGCTGGAATCAAGATTTCCGGGAGAAATATCAATAACCTCAGATATGCAGATGACACTACCCTTATGGCAGAAAGTGAAGAGAAGCTAAAAAGCCTCTTGATGAAAGTGAAAGTGGAGAGTGAAAAAGTTGGCTTAAAGCTCAACATTCAGAAAACTAAGATCGTGGCATCTGGTGCCATCACTTTATGGGAAATAGTGGAAACAGTGTCAGACTTTAATTTTTGGGCTCCAAAATCACTGCAGATGGTGATTGCAGCCATGAAATTAAAAGATACTTACTCCTTGGAAGGAAAGTTATGACCAACCTAGATAGCACGTTCAAAAGCAGAGACATTACTTTGCAAACAAAGGTCCGTCTAGTGAAGGCTGTGGTTTTTCCAGTGGTCATGCACGGATGTGAAAGTTGGACTGTGAAGAAAGCTGAGTGCCAACAAATTGATGCTTTTGAACTATGGTGTTGGAGAAGACTCTTGAAAGTCCCTTGGACTGCAAGAAGATCCAACCAGTCCGTTCTAAAGGAGATCAGCTCTGGGTGTTCTTTGGAAAGACTGATGCTGAGGCTGATACTCCAGTACTTTGGCCACCTCATGCAGAGTTGACTCACTGGAAAAAACTCTGATTCTGGGAAGGATTGGGGGCAGGAAGAGAAGGGGACATCAGAGGATGAGATGGCTGGATAGCATCACTGACTCAATGGACAAGAGTTTGGGTGAACTCTGGGAGTTGGTGATAGACAGGGAGGCTTGGCGTGCTGCAATTCATGGGGTCGCAAAGAGCCAGACACGACTGAGCAACAGAACTGAACTGAACTGAACTGAATGTTTAATGTTTTGTTTGGAAACATCTCTGCTCTGAAGGTTAATTAAGAAGATAGATAAATTAAATGTATACCTATAATAAATTCAGTTGTGTTAAAAGCCTTTGCCTAGGAAAATGAATAAATGTGTTGCCTGCTTAATAAGATTTTGAATGAAAAACATTCTGATCACCCATTACCTCTTGAAGTAGATGAACTGACTTTTGTGTTAGTCATTAAAATGGCACTTTACCTGCCCTACAATCTTATTCTTTATACTTTCTATACTCTCTTCTTCCTGTCTATTTTTGATGTGATTGCTTATTCTAACAAGAAAAAAATAACTTTAGAAACAAATGGAAGATTTTACACTTGTTAGTTGAGAATCAGAAATTCCTTTTCTAATTCTTACTCCTTTCTTCTTTTATTCTTGGAATAGGTCAATGAATGTTATCTGCTCTTTCCTGTGAGAAAGAGTTATAGATTTGTAATGCTTTGGAGGTACACTTTAATTTTCCATTTTTAAGTATTTCCTTTTGATAAAGTGACATAATGAGAGCAGAAATAGTATAAAATTAATATTTCTTAAGATACAGTTTAGACCATAACCACATGATTCTTCTTGGTTCTGGTTTGAACTTAATTACTTTTCTGGTAATTTCTCTTTGCAGTGTGGATAAATGTTGCCCTCTAATTTTGTTGTAATTTGTTTTGATCATAAGAAAAAACTGATCTCCACACTGTAAGTCAAGGGCTGATGTCAGCATCTCCAGTAATAATTGAATAATTCTTTAATTTTCTTAAAAATTGGTAATGCCTGAGTGAGATCTGAACCTAGCTAGAAAAAATTAGAAGCTTCATTGTTAAAAAGACATTATTTTCAGCATGTGTATGATTTCTGGTTGAAGGTATATATATCTCGAGAGAAAGTTAAAGAAAATGCCAAATATGATGCAAATTCACCTCACAGCCAGTATGGATACAAGATGTATTAAATTAAGATTAAAAATATTGGAACCAAATGCAGACATGAGTTTAGAACTCAAATTAGATCACAGAAAATATAATTATTCCTTAATGAGCCAGATTCTGTCATACCATGGTTGCTCCCTAGTAGAAAATATGAAGCTTATTAACCAACTGCAGTAACTCTCAGGCTTCTGAGAGGGCTTATTTTAAACTCATGACTTGGGTTGAATTCAGAAAACAACATTAAGAATCTGAAACACCTGTTATTCAATATGAAAATACCTTTTCAGTTTCACTTCTTACAATACCAGTGGGAACTCTAAATGTAATTTTATCTCCATGACTGACCAACTCCATAATTTATGTGGAACCAAGCTGGAGTTCTATTTTAACTTGTACTGACTTTATTTAAAAAATGCTTTGAAAACACTGGCTTCAGAATGTGACAATAATAGTCTTCTGACATTGTATGCACAACTTACAATTATCCCATGCTTGTTGTACCTCCATACATAATGTTGCACAGAGATTTATGTGAAGGGTGGAAAAATCTTAGTGTTATTTGGCTTTCTGTAAGAGCATTGCTTTTTACCAATATTTGTTAAGATACCTGAAAGGAAAAAGGCCAAATGAAATGTCCTTTAGGTAAAGGTAGAAAGAGAAAACCTATACAGAAAACTGATTATAGAGTTTTGACATAGTCAGATATGATCTAGTTAGGACAACACATTCAATTCCTTGAGTGTCTCTTGTCAGAAATGAAATACACTGGAGTCATAAAATTGGGTCTAATTTGGGATTTTGTTGATTAAGTGTAAGCTCTGTGACTACTGATATAGTTATAAAATAGCTCTAATCTTTTTATACTTTTATTATTTTTAAAATTTTATTTATTTTTAATTGAAAGATAATTGCTTTAAAATATTGCATTGGTTTTGCCATACTTCAACATGAATCAGTAATAGGTGTACATATGTCCCAGCCTCTTGAGCCTCTTTCCTACCTCTCACCAATTCCCACTCTTCTAGGTTGTTACAGAGCCCTGGTTTGAATTCCCTGAGACATAGAGCAAACTCCTATTGTTTAAAATAAATCTGAAAAAATTAAAAGATTATACAGTGGAAGTGAGAAATAGATTTAAGGGCCTAGATCTGATAGACAGAGTGCCTGATGAACTATGGAATGAGGTTCGTGACACTGTACAGGAAACAGAGATCAAGACTATCCCCATGGAAAAGAAATGCAAAAAAAGCAAAATGGTTGTCTTGGGAGGCCTTACAAATAGCTGTGAAAAAAAGAGAGGTGAAAAGCAAAGGAGAAAAGAAAAGATATAAGCATCTGAATGCAGAGTTCCAGAGAATAGCAAGAAGAGATAAGAAAGCCTTCTTCAGCAATCAATGCAAAGAAATCGAGGAAAACAACAGAATGGGAAAGACTAGAGCTCTCTTCAAGAAAATTAGAGATACCAAGGGAACATTTCATGCAAAGATGGGCTCAATAAAGAACAGAAATGGTCTGGACCTAACAGAAGCAGAAGATATTAAGAAGAGGTGGCAAGAATACATGGAAGAACTGTACAAAAAAAATCTTCATGACCCAGATAATCATGATAATGTGATCACTAATCTAGAGCCAGACATCTTGGAATGTAAAGTCAAGTGGGCCTTAGAAAGCATCACTATGAACAAAGCTAGTGGAGGTGATGGAATTCCAGTTGAGCTGTTTCAAATCCTGAAAGATGATGCTGTGAAAGTGCTGCACTCAATATGCCAGCAAATTTGGAAAACTCAGCAGTGGCCACAGGACTGAAAAAGGTCAGTTTTCATTCCAATTGCAAAGAAAGGCAATGCCAAAGAATGCTCAAACTACCACACAATTGCACTCATCTCACATGCTAGTAAAGTAATGCTCAAAATTCTCCAAGCCAGGCTTCAGCAATATGTGAACCGTGAACTCCCTGACATTCAAGCTGGTTTTAGAAAAGGCAGAGGAACCAGAGATCAAATTGCCAACATCTGCTGGATCATGGAAAAAGCAAGAGAGTTCCAGAAAAACATCTATTTCTGCTTTATTGACTATGCCAAAGCCTTTGACTGTGTGGACCACAATAAACTGTGGAAAATTCTGAGAGAGATGGGAATACCAGACCACCTAACCTGCCTCTTGAGAAATCTGTATGCAGGTCAGGAAGCAACAGTTAGAACTGGACATGGAACAACAGACTGGTTCCAAATAGGAAAAGGAGTCCATCAAGGCTGTATATTGTCATCCTGCTTATTTAAATTCTATGCAGAGTACATCATGAGAAACGCTGGACTGGAGGAAGCACAAGCTGGAATCAAGATTGCTGGGAGAAATCTCAATAACCTCAGATATGCAGATGACACCACCCTTATGGCAGAAAGTGAAGAAGAGCTAAAAAGCCTCTTGATGAAAGCGAAAGTGGAGAGCGAAAAATTTGGCTTAAAGCTCATCATTCAGAAAACGAAGATCATGGCATCTGGTCTCATTACTTCATGGGAAATAGATGGGGAAATAGTGGAAACAGTGTCAGACTTTATTTTGGGGGGCTCTAGAATCACTGCAGATGGTGACTGCAGCCATGAAATTAAAAGACGCTTGCTCCTTGGAAGAAAAGTTATGACCAACCTAGATAGCATATTCAAAAACAGAGACATTACTTTGCCTACTAAGGTCCGTCTATTCAAGGCTATGGTTTTTCCTGTGGTCATGTATGAATGTGAGAGTTGGACTGTGAAGAAGGCTGAGCGCCAAAGAATTGATGCTTTTGAACTGTGGTGTTGGAGAAGACTCTTGAGAGTCCCTTGGACTTGCAAGGAGATTTAACCAGTCCATTCTGAAGGAGATCAACCCTGGGATTTCTTTGGAAGGAATGATGTTAAAGCTGAAGCTCCAGTACTTTGGCCACCTCATGTGAAGAGTTGACTCATTGGAAAAGACTCTGATACTGGGAGAGATTGGGGGCAGGAGGAGAAGGGGACGACTGAGGATGAGGTGGCTGGATGGCATCACTGGCTCGATGGACGTGATTCTGAGTGAACTCTGGGAGTTGGTGATGAACAGGGAGGCCTGGCGTGCTGCGATTCATGGGGTCGCAAAGAGTCGGATACGACTGAGCGACTGAACTGAACTGAACTGAACTGTTCCTTGGAAGAAAAGCTATGACCAATCTACACAGCATATTAAAAAGTAGAGACATTACTTTGTCAGCAAAGGTACATCTAATCAAAGCTATGGTTTTTCCAGTAGTCATGTATGTATGTGAGAGTTGGACTATAATGAAAGCTGAGTGCTGAAGAATTGGTGCTTTTGACCTGTGGTGTTGGAGAAGACTTTTGAGAGTCCCTTGGACTGCAAGGAGATCAAGCCAATCCATCCTAAAGGAGATCAGTCCTGGGTATTCATTGGAAAGACTGATGCAGAAGCTGAAGCTCCAATATTTTGGCCACCTTATGTGAAGAGCTGACTCATTAGAAAAGACACTGATGCTGGGAAAGATTGAAGGCGGGAGGAGAAGGGGACAACAGTGGATGAGATGATGGATGGCATCACTAACTTGATGTACATGAGTTTGAACAAGGTCTGGGGGTTGGTAATGGACAGGAAAGCCTGGCGTGCTGCAGTCCATGGGGTCACAGAGAGTTGGACACAACTGAGCTATTGAACTGAACAGTTTGTTGTGATCCACACAGTCAAAGGCTTTGGTGTATTCACACCTGAGCCAGACCTGCCTTTGAGTGTGTGCGTGTCTCCTTGTGGAGTCATGGATCATCAGTGACCTGCCGTGGGGACAGGGACTCTGACCACAGCAGACCTGGGTCACCCGGTGTGTGGCATAAGCCCTCTTTGAGGAGGTCATCATTAGCCCCACCATAGAGCTGCCATGCAGAAGATCCACAAACTGCAGAACAATTATACCAAAGAGATTCTTGCACTGTTAAGAAAGTTCTAGGACCCACAACAGATTTCCTAACTTGAGGATCCAGCAAAGGGACTGAAAAACCCCCCAGGGAATTTGATTTTGGAGGCCAGTGGGATTTAATTACAGAACTTCCAAGTTAAAGTGAAATTGTAAGTCACTCAGTCATGTATGACTCTTTGTGACCCCATGGACTATATAGTCCATGGAGTTCTCCAGGCCAGAATACTGGAGTGGGTAGCCTTTCCCTTCTCCAAGGGATCTTCCCAACCGAGGGATTGAACCCAGGTCTTCCGCATTGCTGGTGGATTCTTTACCAGATGAGCCTCAAGGAAAGCCCTTGTCCCAGAATTTTCAAAGGACTGGGGAAACAGACTCTTGGAGGGCACAAACAAAACCTTGTGCACACCAGGAGCCAGGAGAAAAGAGCAGTGATCCCACAAGAGACTGACCCAGACTTGCCAGTGAGTGTGCAGAAATCTAGGGGGAGGCAAGGATGGAGAGTTTGGCCTCAGGCCAAACAACAGGGAGGGAACACAGCCCTGCCCATCAACAGAAAATTAGATTAAAGATTACTGAGCATGGCCCCAACCATCAGAATAAGACCCAGTTTCCCCTGTAATCTCTCCCATCAGGAAGCTTCCATTAGCCTCTTATACTTATCCATCAGAGGGCAGACAGAATGAAAACCACAATCACAGAAAACTAACCAAACTGATCACATGGGCCACAGCCTTGTCTAACTCAGTGAAACTATGAGCCATGCCATGCAGGGCCACCCAAGATGGAAGAGTCTACACATTGGAAAAGACCTTGATTCTGGGAAAGATTGAAGGCAAGAAGAGAGGAGGGCAGCAGAGGTTGAGATGGTTGGATGGCATCACTGACTCAATGGACATGAATTTGAGCAAACTCTGGGAGACAGTGAAGGACAGGGAAGTCTGGCATACTGCCTGAAGTCCATGGGATCACAAAGGGTCAGGCACGACTCGGTGACTGAACAACAACAGCACCGTTGTCTGCTTGTGTAGAAGTAAATGATTTCTTCTTCTAAACTCCATCAGAGTTTGTGTTCCTTGTAATCTGTTTTGTACTTGGTGCCTTCTTTTTTGTTGTTGTGCTATACTATTTAAGCCATCCTTGTTAGTATAGTGGTGACTATTCCCACCTGTCACACTGGAGATTGGGATTTGATTTCCAGACAGGGAGGCAACACACCCTTTGGGCTCACCCTGTTGGCTCAGTAAAAAAAAGTCTGCCTGCAGTGCAAAAGAAGTAGGATACTCCTGTTCCATCTCTGGGTTGAGAAGATCCCATGCAGAGGGGAATGGCAACTCCCTCCAGTATTCTTGCCTGGAGAATTCCATGGACAGAGGAGCCTGATGGGCTACAGTCCATGGGGTTGCAAAGAATTCAACACAGCTGAGCAACTAACACATATATGATTTAATATTTATTTCTGTCTAAATTTCAATATATTTATCATATAATTAGACATATAATCCTTAATTAGAATACATATTTTGTGGTATATCTTAATATTTTTAAAAGAATTGTATATCATTATAGCCCCTAAATCCTGGCATCATGCATTGCTCATTTCAAGTTCTCAGCAAATTTTCTTAAGCCTGAATTATACTTACAACTTACAGTTTTTCATAATGATTAGTATCTTCGCAGAGAATTAAAGTAAACATTGAGGAGAATCACTAATTAATTTATTCATTCATTCTTATAGCAAATGATACTGAGTTCTCTCTAAGTGCTGGAATCTAGGATAAAAACATTGAATAGCTAAGAAAATTTTTCTCAAGAAATTTAGAGTAAGGCTTCCTTCATATGCTTATGAATCACCTGGAGATCTTGTTAAAATGCTGATTCTGATTCAATACTTCTGAGATACATCCTGAGCCATCTGTATTTCTAATAATCATTCGGGTAGTGCTGATACTCCTCGTCTGGTCCTAGGAACACTTAATGAGTAGCAAGCACTAAACTCTCCATAGCTGAACACCTTGCTGAACACTTAATACTGAATCACTTCTCTCTCATTCAGTCTCTCCTGAGAGAGGGGGATCTTGATTTGAAACACCCTTACATCCTAGCCCAGAAGAAGTGAACTCATCAGTGTGACACTTGGCCAAGTGAGGTATGTATGGGAAAGAGGCTTGCTTGTAGGATGTCAGTTCTCTGTTATAAACTCTTAACAAGTATGCTCACCCAAATTTCACTGAGGAGAGCTTAGTCAGAGAATACCACCATGTTTCCTCTCAACCCAAAGAGTCTTCTCCATTAGCGGACTTTAGGTCTACTCCCAGAATTTATTGCATTATATTTATGTGATAGAAACATGTTCTGTAATAGCACCCATTTCTGATGTGCTAGGGCTTGGGGTCTGAGTGAATATAGATTGTGGTGCTCTACTGTCCTAGTTCCGCTTTTGATTTCTCTCACCTTTAAAAAGGCACAGGAATGTGAGTTATTGATAGAATTACATGAAGTGATTTTCTAATTATGTTAAATTGTATACACTTCTACTTATCTCTAATTTAGATTGCCCACAGCAGCCCAGTAATTTTATTAAATAATTTACATCAAGCATACATGGAATCATATTTAACAGCTACAGTTTTCACATCTAACCTCTTATTAAGAAGAGCCAACTCTGTGCTCTGAAACTTCAGATGAAGTGATAATTCCACACTGTCTTCTCAAGCCACTTCCAGTATTTCCCATTCCCTATTTATGTTATTAGCTTTGGAATATTCCTTATGTCCTAATTTTTCAACCATTTCTCATATGGGAGCTTCTCAGTATGATTTTCTAATAATTCCTTATTATCTTGATTGATATTTTTATTGCCCCTGCCCTACCATACCCTTGAGAAGTGACAGTTCTAGAACAGATTTCTATTCTCTCTCTCTCTCTCTTTTTTTTTTTTTTGCCAGTTTTATAATATCCTACAAATCAAGATTAAATGAAAAATTACATTGCTGTCATAGTCTCAAGTTACTTTTGGCAGTGAGCTCCTGGTGACTCATGCTCAGTAAGTAGCACCGTGACCATGAAGTATGCACAGTTCCATTATTATCATACAGGATAAGAAGCTTATAATGCCACATAAGGACGCAAGACACACAATAACCATGATGATCTGAGTGGATTTCTGAACCATGGGGCTTGTGATTTCCTAACTCAGGGGCTAAAGAAGATTACTGGAGATGCTTCTTGTATTATAGAGCCATGAGTAAACTCTAGCTTATATGACTAGACCAGAAAACTAATTATCTATCTCTTCATCCTTTCTTTTCAGAGTTTACTGCACAACTCAGTGCTTTTTATTCTATTTTCCATTGATGAATTTTTCTTATGGCCCTTTAAAAATAAATAGGCTTAAAAAATTACCATCAATCTTTAAGTTTCAGTATACATCACCCATTTAGTCTCTCTCATATTTCTCTAATGTTTCTCAGAAAAGTTGTTATAATAGTATTGGATTTATTCTTAGGAAAGCACTACTTATTATAATTTATCCAAAGACTTAAAAATAATCTTTAAGTGACGGATGCAAATGAATCTAAACAAAAATGTTCTTTCCCACCCAGGCACCTTATTGAGTTTTATAATGTTCATAATATGAGGGCATTTGTAGAAGGAGTTAAGGAAGGTTCCTGAGCCAGGACTTTTTGTATATATATATATAATTTTTCTTTTAGAAGAAAGTTTTCCAGATATACACCCAGGAGTGGGATTGCTGGTAACAATCATATGGTAACTCTAGTTTAAATTTTTGAAGGAGCCTCTATATTGTTTTCCATAGTGGCTGCATCAATTTACATCCCCACTGTCAGTGTAGGAGGGTTCCCTTTTCTCCACACCCTTTCCAGTATTTTCTTTTTGTAGACATTTTGATGATGGACATTCTGACTGGTGTGAGGTGATGACTCATTTTAGTTTTGATTTGCATTTCTCTAATAACTAGTGATGTTGAACATCTTTTCATTTACCTGTTGAAATAAAGTGAAAGTGAAGTCGTTCAGTTGTGTCCGACTCTTTGCAACCCCATGGACTGTAGCCCACCAGGTTCCTCCATCCATGGAATTTTCCAGTCAAGAGTACTGGAGTGGGTTGCCATTTCCTTCTCCAGGAGATCTTCCTGACCCAGGGATCAAACCCAGTTTCTCCCGCATTGCAGACAGACGCTTTACCGTCTGAGCCACCAGGGAAGACATCTATATATACCCATTTTTTGATCAGGTTTTTTTTTAATATTGAGTTGTATGAGCTGCTTGTATATTTTAGAAATTAATCCCTTATCAGTTGCAAATATTTCCCCTCAGTCTGTAGTTGTCTTTTAATTTTCTTTATGGTTTTCTTTGCTGTGTTTAAGCTTTTAAGTTTGATTAAGTCCCATTTTAAAATTTTTTGCTTTTATTTCTTTTGCCTTGGGATACTGGTAAAGATCCAGATTTTAAAATTTACTTTTTAGGATTTTCCTAATGGTCCAGTGGCTTAGACTCCAAGTTCCCATTGCAGGGGGTCTGGGCTCCATCCCTGGTCAGAGAACTAGATCCCACAAGTCACCACTGAGACTTTGTAGTCTATCTCTAGACTTTGTAGTATCTCTCTACAACTGAAATATCTGGAATGCTGCAACTAAAGATCCTACATGCCACAGCTAAGACCTAGTGCAGCTAAATAAATAGATAAATATTTTTAAAAGTTTTATGAAAATTTACTTTTTAAATTGCTTTTTTATTTTCAGCTGAAAAAATTCCTTTATATTTCTTAAAAAATTTTTTATTTTTGCTCTTTTCTCTGGATTTTAAAAACTTGATTCCTTTCCCCTCAATCTTTCTAATAAATGCAGTAACCACAAAATCCATATCTTCATATACATGAACTCTAGACTAAGGACTCTTAGTGCTACTTTGGCAATATTCTTTTAAGGTTTTATTTATAGTGTGCTCATCATTGATTTCTATTATAGATAATTGTTGCATTTGTTTTCTAGGGCTGCATTATCAAAGTACCACAGACTGGGTGGCTTAAACAACAGAAACTTATTGTCTCACATTTCCAGAACTTAGAAGTCCAAAATGAAGGTGTTGGCGGGGTTGATTCCTTCTGATAGACTCTCTGAGTGAAGGATCTGTTTCAGGCCTCTTTCTTTGGCTTATAATTGGCCATCTCCCTGTTTCTCTTCACCTAGTCTTGCCCCTGGGGCTTTTCAGGTGGTGCTAGTGGTAAAGAACCCAACTTGTCATTGCAGTGGTTGGGAAGACCCCCTGGAACAGGAGATGGTAACCTGCTCCAGTATTCTTGTTTGGGAAATTTCATGGACAGAGGAGCCTGATGGGCTACAGTCTATGGGCCACAAAGAGTTGGAGATGACTGAGTGACTTAGCACACAGAGTCTTCCCTCTATGGATGTGTCTCCAAATTTTCCCATTTTTGTAAGGAATTTTGTTAGATTGGACTTCCCTGGTGGCTCAGATGGTAAAGAATCTGCCTGCAATGCAGGAGATCTGGGTTGGAAAGATCCCCTGGAGAAGGAAATGGATACCCACTCTTGTATTCTTGCCTGGAGAATTCCATGAACAGAGAAGCCTGGCAGGCTACAGTCCATGGGCTCACAAATATTGGACACAACAAAGTGGCTGTATGCAGGTCAGGAAGCAACAGTTAGAACTGGACATGGAACAACAGACTGGTTCCAAATAGGAAAAGGAGTCCGTCAGGCTGTATATTGTCACCCTGCTTATTTAACTTCTATGCAGAGTACATCATGAGAAACACTGGACTGGAAGAAACACAAGCTGGAATCAAGATTGCTGGAAGAAATCTCAATAACCTCAGATATGCAGATGACACCACCCTTATGGCAGAAAGTGAAGAGGAACTAAAAAGCCTCCTGATGAAAGTGAAAGAGGAGAGTGAAAAAGTTGGCTTAAAGCTCACCATTCAGAAAACGAAGATCATGGCATCTGGTCCCATCACTTCATGGGAAATAGATGGGGAAACAGTGTCAGACTTTATTTTGGGGGGCTCTAGAATCACTGCAGATGGTGATTGCAGCCATGAAATTAAAAGACGCTTACTCCTTGGAAGAAAAGTTATGACCAACCTAGATAGTATATTCAAAAGCAGAGACATTACTTTGCCGACTAAGATCCGTCTAGTCAAGGCTATGGTTTTTCCTGTGGTCATGTATGGATGTGAGAGTTGGACTGTGAAGAAGGCTGAGTGCCGAAGAAATGAAGCTTTTGAACTCTGGTGTTGGAAAAGACTCTTGAGAGTCCCTTGGAGTGCAAGGAGATCCAACCAGTCCAATCTGAAGGAGATCAACACTGGGATTTCTTTGGAAGGTATGATGCTAAAGCTGAAACTCCAGTACTTTGGCCACCTCATGCGAAGAGTTGACTCATTGGAAAAGATCCTGATGCTGGGAGGGGTTGGGGGCAGGAGGAGAAGGGGGCGACTGAGGATGAGATGGCTGGATGGCATCACTGACTCGATGGACGTGAGTCTGAGTGAACTCCGGGAGTTGGTGATGGACAAGGAGGCCTGGTGTACTGCGATTCATGGGGACGCAAAGAGTCGAACACGAGTGAGCAACTGAACTGAACTGAAGTGACTTTCACTTCACTTGTTAGATTGGACTAGAGACCTACTCTCTTCCAGTGAAGACTTCATCTTCACCTAACTAATTACATCTGCAATGATGGTATTTTCAAATAGGGTCACATTTTAAAACACTGAAGTTTATAACTACAATGTATGAGTTTGGGGAACACAGTTCCAATTATTAACCTTGTGATACAAGAACCCCACTATTGTGTATGTACTTAAGTAGTTTTATTCCAGAAGGAGAATAACTGGGGTATGAGGAATGTTGTGTTGTTATTGCTATAAGTAAGTAAAAAAAAAAAATATATGCCTTAAGTAGCTTTATTCCAGAAGGGGAATAACTGGGGTATGAGGAATGTTGTGTTGTTATTGCTATAAGTAAGTTAAAAAAAATATGCCTTGATGTAGGAATTTCGTGTTTTCATTCAGCTTAATATAGATATCCATTAAAATATATCAAGTGTATGCTTTATGAATGCTACTGTGAAAATGCAAAATTCAGTTGAATAAATTTAAAGATGTAATTGGCTTTATTCAATGATTCATAAATTGAGTATTATCCTTTCTAGCAAATAGAAAGGAGCTCCAAAGAACTGTACAAGTGAAAGACTTTGATAGGCAGAAATGGGTGAAGGACAAGGAAAAAGTGCATTGTTTCAGGCAAGGTCACCTTCCTTTAGGGGACAAAAAGGATATATCAGTATATTACTTCATTGATGCTGACCAGAAAATTCCAGACTGACAAGTTAAGATTGCATTCCTGGGGGAAGTTAACAGGGCAGTTAGGTTAGGTATTGCTTTGAGTCTGATGATATGAATTTAGCATAAGTGACTCCATTTTGGGCCTGTTGTTTCTTTTAAAACTACTTTGTAGGGAGATTTCTTAGAATGTATAGGAGATAAAACAAAGTTTTAATATTCAAAAAATGAAATGCCATTTTCTTGAGGAAAAAAGCTAGATGTTCTTGAATAATCCTTTTCATAGTTTTATTATCCTGTGTTGTCCTAATAAGCAATTACCTGCTGATAAATCTTACTTAATTTAGTTTTTCCCCCCTTTCATACCATCCTCTGCTATCAGCTCTACATATGTTTTGTCATAAATCTGTTAAAGGGCAAGCATATAAATAGTTTTGGCTTTTGAATATTAAATGTCATTGCTTTAGATTCTGGTTTGACAAGAGAACCTACATCTTTTTTTAAAATGCTATTTTTCTCTATGCTTAAGATGTTGCAATATCTTAGATGAAGACCAAATCGTTCATAAATGCTTTTCTACAGCAGGTCAGGATAACAACTGTTTCAGTATCCAAGCCACTAACACAGTTTTGACATCACTTTTAAGAGAAAGGGAAGAACAAAAATCAGCTGCGTGACTGAAACAATATGGGATAAACTCAGAGAAATAATGAACTCCTTCCCTTGAAGGGTACTTTCTTGAAAAAATAAAAATTACCTGCATAAATGGTTTAAAGACATTTGAAATGCTGCCCCTTTGATTAGAAAAGAGTTCCACCTGAGGTTTCTGATTCTGTATTGTCTAGAGGAGAAATTGGAGGCATCAAGCCTAAGTGTTGCTATTATGCAATATTACATGTAGTGAAGTCACTCACTGAGCTACTCTCCAAGTTTCAGATAGTGCAGTTTCCAATGCTTGCTAATGAAGACTTTCCAAACAAGTAGGTGCACTTTTGCTGAGAATGGAAAATGTTGGAGGTTAGAAGATTGTGACTTGTGCTTATAATTAGTTATAGTTTTATATTGAAATTGAACTATATTACACACACCCCCAAAAAAAGAGAGAAATAATGAGGAATTAGTGAAATAGAAAGCCTTATATATTTCCCTAAGGATTTAGTTGCTTGAAGTAGTAAGCGCTAAAATCATGGAGACACATTTTATTACAAACTTGGTTATTATATATAACTAGAAATTTGATCTTATGATGCTAATGTTAGTTAGAACTTTTAGGTCAGATCAGTTGACTGAGGTGGAAAAGAGTACAGTTCTTTGAGATACGGTCTAGTCTTAGTTTTTTGAACTGAGCTACAATTCAGTCTTTGTCACTTGTTCTGTGTTCTTGGACAAGTTACTCAACCTTCCTAAATCTCAATTTCATCATCTTTAAAATAAGAATAATATCTATATTTGCCTTAAGACATTTGTTACATTCAAATAAAGTAAAATAGACTACTTAGATTATTATATTATTATGTGGATTATTTAGCCCAGTGGCTGGCACATACTAAACATTCAACTAATTAGCTTTATTATTACTAACCCTAAAGTGGAAAAAGAGTTAGCTTAAGCTAAGATGCTTTTGAACTGTGGTGTTGGAGAGTCCCTTGGACTGCAAGGAGATCCAACCAGCCCATTCTGAAGGAGATCAGTCCTGGGATTTCTTTGGAAGGAATGATGCTGAAGCTGAAACTCCAGTACTTTGGCCACCTCATGAGAAGAGTTGACTCATTGGAAAAGATCCTGATGCTGGGAGGGATTGGGGGCAGGAGGAGAAGGGGACGACAGAGGATGAGATGGCTGGATGGCATCACTGACTCGATGGACGTGAGTCTGAGTGAACTCCGGGAGTTGGTGATGGACAGGGAGGCCTAGCATGTTGCGATTCATGGGGTCACAAAGAGTTGGACATGACTGAGCGACTGAACTGAACTGAACTGAAGTGGCTAACACTTTCACTATAATAAAGTATGAGTCTTCCCTATCCCAGTTTGGAAGGCAGAAAATGCACTTGATGAAATTTTGACTTTGGGCAAAGAAGTTCAAAATAGAATATTACTAGTCAAGGCTATGGTTTTTCCAGTAGTCATGTATGGATGTGAGAGTTGGACTGTGAAGAAAGCTGTGCACCAAAGAATTGATGCCTTTGAACTGTGGTGTTGGAGAAGACTCTTGAGAGTCCCTTGGACTGCAAGGAGATCCAAGCAGTCCATTCTGAAGGAGATCAGTCCTGGGTGTTCTTTGGAAGGAAAGATGCTAAAGTTGAAACTCCAGTACTTTGGCCACCTCATGCAAAGAGTTGACTTATTGGAAAAGTCTCTGATGCTGGGAGGGATTGGGGGCAGGAGGAGAAGGGGACAACAGAGGATGAGATGGCTGGATGGCATCACTGACTCAATGGATGTGAGTTTGAGTGAACTCTGGGAGTTGGTGAATGACAGGGAGGCCTGGCGTGCAGTGATTCATGGGGTTGCAAAGAGTCGGACATGACTGAGCAACTGAACTGAACTGAACTGAACTGAACTGAACTGAACTGAAAGATATAAAAGTCCTTTACAATTTATTCCATAAATATTTGTTATGGGTCAGGCATTGTTACAGGTGCTCGGGAGAAAGTGATAAGTAAGACAGATAGGATCCTTGTCTTCAAGGAGTTTCGATGTTAGTGGATGTAAAGAGGTGGGTATAGAAAAAGACAGTAAACTAGTATGAAATGAAGTAAAACAATTTACATTATGAAAAACATGGATAAAGAAATAGAAAGCGACTAGAGTGCTAATACTGTTTTAAGAGGTATAGTGTGACTTGATACTTAAGAGGTATCATGTGACCTCAAGGAGAAGGGACAGTGAGTACAAAGTAAGATGCTTGTGAGCTTGTCATCACTTTAAGAGCTGTAAAGGCCAGTTACCTGGAGCAGAGTAATATGGAAGGTGAGGGAGTCATGAAAGGTACATAATGATCAGTAGGTGGGGATGTGTCATAGAAAATTTTGGGAACCATCATCATTAAAGAATTGTTGAGGAATTACTGATTAAGAAATCAGTAAACTTGTTGATTTTGTCACAGAAAGATTTTAAGCAAGAAAGTGACATGACCCAGATCACATTTTAGAAATGTCTTCATGACTCAGAGGGGGATGGATTTAGGGCAGCAAGAATTAAAGCTAGCAGAGCAGTCAGGAGGTGATTGAAGTAGTCGTTGATACTTCTATGGGGAATGAGGTTAACTTGAGCTACGATTTTGCACTGAGCTTACTAAAAAGGTGAGATTTGGAATATATTTTTCAGTTAGAGGCAACAGGATGAATTGGATGGAAGGTACGAACAAAAAAGATAAACAATAATGACATTAGAGTTTGTCTGTCTAAGCAAACGAAGAAGTGGACTCATATTTTCTTTCTTGACTAATTAGAATAGATTATTTAGATTATAAGTAAGGATATATTAATAGTAATGTGCAGACAGAGAAAAACAACTTCAAACCAAGAAGGAACCAACCAAGTTATTATGAGTTTAACATTTTAATGTAGAAACACTACATTCTAAGAAAGCCCTGAAATGTTTGGTTTGATATCTTCTTAATATTTTGAGTGACTTTCTCCAGGAAATGCATCTTCATTTATTGGCATTCTAGACTGCATTCCCATCTCCCTGGAAAATGAAGGCGATGAAGGATATTTTTGGTTGATCTATACTGCTCAGGAAATGTTTGCCTTAGTTATTTGTGTAACATGTGAAAAATTGTTTAAAGTGTAGTGAGAAATAGGAATGTGAAGTAGAAATATAACTTTAGTGTTGAATTTTTTTAAAAGATTATTATAAAATCTGTCAGCCTGCTATTCAATGATGTTTTATCACATCTTTATGAGATTTCTCATAATTGAAAAAATCAAATATAGCCTTTCTTCCCCAATAAAACAAACAAATGGAGTTTTCCTAAATTTAAATAGAAAGCCAGTATACAAAAAGGCAGAAACTATAAAGTACTGTATTTCTTTTGGCTGGAGTCAGAGGGATTTGAAGTATGGAAGGGACTGAACTCACCATTGTTAGAAGGGTGGCCACATGGAACACAAGAGAGGACTTCAGGCAAACTCTAGGAGAGAAGACTGCCATCCTCTGCACCCCTGTATCCAGCAGACAACCAGCCAGGAAGCAGGGCCTCAGTGACATAAACACAAGTAACTAAATCTAGGGAACAACTTGAATGAACTTGGAGGTAGATGTATTCCTAGAGCCCTCGGCAATCTTGCTGACATCTTCCTTTTGCCTTTATTGTTGGTGGTAGTGAATTGCTGAGTGGTGTACTACTCTGTGGCCCCATGGATTTTAGCATGCCAGGCTTTTCTGTCCTCCACTATCTCCCAGAGTTTGCTCAGATTCATGTGCATTGAATTGGTGGCACTATCTAACCATCTCATCCTCTGCTGCCCTCTTCTCATTTTGTCTTCAGTCTTTTCCAGCATCAGGGTCTTTTCCAAAATATTGGTGCTTTGCATCAGGTGGCCAAAGTATTGGAGCTTCAGCATCAGTCCTTCCAGTGAATATTCAAGGTTCATTTCCTTTAGGACTGACTGATTGAATCTCCTTGCTGTCCAAGGGATGCTCAAAAGTCTTTTCCAACACCACAATTTGAAAGGATCAATTCTTGGGCTTTGTGATACTTTAAACAGAAGACACAGTTAAATCACATTGTACTTAGATTGCTGATGAACAGAATTGTGAGATACAGGAGTTGGCTTAAACCTAAATATGTGGAAATTTGTTATGACAGCAACAGGAAATTTTGTTAAAAAAAAAAAAAAAACAGGTTGTTAAACTTGTTGAAGAAGGACAGAGGACCAAATTGAAGTCACTTGTGCTAAGCCTGAGGTCAGCAAACCAAGACTTAATAATACATAACCTGCTTGTAGTTTCAACCACTCTCAGGAATGTAATCTTAAATCAGTCCATCTGGAATTATCTGGAACGCACCAGTGATGTAATCCATCTGATTTCCCCTTCCATCTCCCGAATATAGACACTTCGCTCCTTCCTGTTACTGCCCCATTGTCTACAAAAGTCTCCCATTTTGTACAGCTCCTCAGAACTCCTTTATGCTTGCTAGATGGGGTGCTGTCCAATTCATGACTTATTTAATAAAGCCATTTGATCTTAAATTCACTCAGTTGAATTTTGTTTTTTAACAGACTGGTGAACAAAGAAGTAAAGAGTAACACAAAAGAGAGGAAAGACAATCCTCAATATTTGTCTATATAAAATTACTATCTATAATGTATACTATTGATCATATGAAATTTTAAAAAGAGGATTTTGAAGTGAAGAAAAAAATTATTATTTTCCAAGAAGAATTATGCTTTATTTCAAGATAGCTAGGTGGTTCAGATGGTAAAGCGTCTGTCTACAATGTGGGAGACCTGGGTTTGATCTCTGGGTCGAGAAGATTCCTTGGAGAAGGAAATAGCAACCCACCCTAGTACTCTTGCCTAGAAAATCCCATGGACGGAGGAGCCTGGTGTCCATGGGGTCACAAAAAGTCGGACATGACTGAGAGACTTCATTTTCACTTTCAGAGCAACTTTCACTTGGAAAGTTTTTAAAAAACATTTTTAGCTATACTATTTCATTTAAAAAAGCTAAAACTTTTTTAAAAGCTTAAAACTTAAAAGATTTTTAGATTCCAAAGAAATAGTACAGTTGTTTTATTGATCTTGGAAGATTATGTGATTTTATCAGAGCAACTAGAAGAGATTTCTGGACTATTTCATCTATATTACTTTGACACTTGGCAAGTCACCTCACATCTCTGTGACATATTTTTCTTATCTGAGACTGTGAATGTTAATGGACCCTACCTCATAAAGTTATTATATGAGTTAAATGAGTAGAGAATCAATTAGAATTATAGACTAATAGAAACAAAGTTTAGTACTGTTTCATTCAATGGTATTTCTGTATGAAAGGCAGGCTATTAGATATAAATGCATTGGGCTTTCCTGGTGGCTCAGAGGGTAAAGAATTTGTCTGCAATGTGGGAGACCTGGGTTTGATCCCTGGGTTGGGAAGATCCCCCTGGAGAAAGGAATGGCTACCCACTCCAGTATTTTGGCCTGGAGAATGGACACAGGAGCCTGGCAAGCTACAGTCCATGGGGTCACAAAGATTTGGACATGAATGAGCGACTTTCACTTTCTTTCATAGATACATATCCCTAAAACCTACTTGCATGAGAAAAACTCACGTGTTTATTTGTAGCTACTATTTCAAATAAATGACCTATCTTTCAAGTCTTCTCCAGCTCTCTTGTATCTTAGACATCCTTATTGTTTCTATTTCCTGTTATGATAGATTATTAATCTTCACAAAGCTGCTCTGTTACAAGACCTCCAATAGAAGTCCATGAATAAAAATATTGTATCCTCTAATTTATTGCATTATGGGAGAAATGCCTATATTGAAATAAACTACCTTGTAAACTGGGGTGCATGAGCTATATCTTATTCAGCTTGAAAAGATGTTGACAGCAGTTCCTGGGGCATATTACAAGTACTTAATCAACACTCAATACAAATATAATGTTTGACCTCCTTGGCATGAAAATTTATTTTTGTCAATAGAATTTAACTTTCTCATTAGATTTTTCTTGTTCTTCTTCCTAGCTCTAAATATCTAATTCTAGGCAGTATTTGTTGAGTCTTGATCATGCTTCTCTGAATTCTGAGTGCTTCACCTATTAACTAATTCTATTATAAAGTATTCAGGCTGTTTTCCAGCTATATGCTTTCCTTGTAGCCTTCAAATATCTTTACTAACCTTGAACATTCCCTGCATTGCAATTTTTTTTTTTTTTTTTTGGCTAAGATGAGAGAACTCTATTCTTTCCTAAGATAGTTCATGATCTGGTTGAACTTCTGGCCTCAGCTCTAATATCATCAGATCTGTCATTAGGCTTATAATGATCTTTTCCCATTAGAGGAGGCAGAATTTGACTAATTCATTCCCTTCATCTAAGAGTGAATTTACTAGAGGAGAAAATGGGAAGAGAAATAAAAAGATGTGATGTTACGAACATCATTGTCTACTTGAATAGTTACTACCTGAGTTAAGTGTCTTCTCAGATGTGGCTCAAAGATGGACAGCTGTGTCAGGAAGTTCTTTATAACACTCAGAAGTGTCTGTTAAAAGCACTAAATGCACTTCTTTCTCACAAACAAAGGAAGTTGAATCAGTTGACCCCAGGCAATTACCATTCACATCTCTGTGATTCAGCAACTTGGTTTGAATGGCTAGAGGAGTGTTAAATTATCAGTTTTATGCAGCTGCCCTCCCTGGCGATTCCGTGGCAAGATAATATCTAACCTCAGTTATTGCAAGCAATCTTCTGGGTCTATAAAGTGAGTTAGAGTGCTGCATGGAACAGCCAGTTTAAATTATAGTTATAGTTCATCTTTGGGCTATATTACTCACTTAAATCAATTTGGCTGCACAAACAAATGCTATTTATAATGTGTATGTTTGTTTTCTTTTTGCCTTTTTCGTACATCTTTCTTGGGGAGTTAAGTAAAGATATTCTTTAAACTTAGCATTTAGTTTCTCAGGCAGTAGGAGCTGGGCCGCTACTCACCAAAATAATGTCACCAGGTTCTTTACATCAAATGCTTCATTGTTTTTGATAACTTTGTCCTTGAGGTAACAGCTCTGACCTCATTATTTACCTATGTTCTTGGTTTCCTTTCTAAGACCAAGCAGAAGTAAATAATAGTAGCCCAGTGAGACAAAGGTGACTGTTTCTTTTCTTCCTGAACTGCTAGAACTACCACTGATCTCTCCAGAGCTTGAGCTGAATTGTCCAGCTGAAGACTCTTGTTTTCCAGGCTGTCCTGCATCCTGGTGTGCTTTATCAGGTTGAAAGGCAATGGAAAGTGAGCAGAAGCCACTGTGACCGTTTCCAGTTCTTGGTCTCAAGATATCAAGGAAAGAGGTGGAAGAGCACATATAGGCACATATAAGCCTCCCCAGAAACATAGACTCTTAACTTTGAGACTATTTGTGAGAAATAAATTTCTATCTCAAGTTATTATTATTTGGGGATATCTTTGTTATAGCCACAAACAATTTACCTTCACCTATATAGACTGCATACACTTCCCAGATGGTGCTAGTGGTAAAGAACCTGTCTGCCAATGCAGTAAACACAAGAGACACAGGTTCAATCCCTGGGTCAGGAAGATCCCCTTGAGGAGCACATGGCAGTCAACTCCAGTATTCTTGCCTGCAGAATCCCACGGACAGAGGAGCCTGGCAGCCTATAATCCATAAGGTCGCAAAGAGTCCAGCAGGACTGAAACAACTGAACACACACGCATACAGACTGTTGCTCAATTGCCACTTTGGATAACAACTTCAATTTAGTCCTGTAAAAACTGTGCTTAATTTAGAGATAGAATGTAATTGTTGGTTAACACAACACTAGACTGAGACACAGGAGACCATGGCTTAAGCTCAGGTTTGCAACCAGTGTGAACTTGAGCAAATTACTTAGCTAATCTTACTTATGATAATTATCACTATCAAATATTACATAATAATATATGAAGCATTTACTTATTTGTTTATTGTCTACAGTCCATGGCATTCTTCCGGGCCAGAATACTGGAGTGGGTAGCCATTCCCTTCTCCAGGGGATCTTCCCAACCCAGGGATCAAATGCAGGTCTCCCACATTGCAGACGGATTCTTTACCAGCTTAGCCACCAGGAAAGCCCTCACAAAATGTAGGCTGCACAAATACAGTTCATTTAAATACTTGTTAAAACAAATAACTTATCTCTGGCACATAAAATAGGCTTGGAATACTATCTATGATCTATGCAATAAATTTTTATTAAATTAGTTGAACTTTTCTAGTCCTCTCTATATAATATAGAAATTGGATAAAATAATCTCTCAGGACTTTTCTAACACTTTATGACAATTAGTTTTAATAAAAATATGGGAATTCTGTCACTCATGATCTTATCAATATCAAAATAAATTATGAACTTACATTAACATTCAGCAAATAGCTAATATGTAATAGACACTCAACAAAGTCCTGGGAATAAAAGGGCCTGGGTGATAATACTGTTGGGGTTAAGAGGATGGGCAGAATTAAGGAAAGGTGGTGATAGGTTATAAAATATTAATAATTATCCTATTGCCTGGGATTAAGATGCAATGTATTGATACTATCACAAAGTAAGACAAGTTTTAGAGACATGTAGAAAGTGCTGTGAGAACAGAAGGGAGAAATGTAACTTTTTGTCTTCAGTGAATAAAATGAGAAAGATTAGAAGTATTTAAACTATTCTGTGCCTTCGAAGAAGAATTCTCTAGACAAAGACATTGAGAAAGTAATTTTGGACAGTGAGATTGATATAAATGATGTATACTCCAAAAATAACAAAACTTCTTTGGCTAGGGTACACATTGAAAAGAGTAGAAATATATGATAGACATGTGGAACAGATTTTGATGACAAAGAAATCTGACTTCATTTGTACCAGCCTGTTTTTCTCCCACTCTCATTATAATAAATGTTTTAGAAAAATTACTGTGGCAGCAATGGTTCTGTAAATGGGAAAACAAAAGCAAGAATGACAAAGAGACTTAGGGGATGTGAAAGGGGTGTTGTAGGGAATGAGTTAGACAGGGCTGGTCAATGAAAAGCAAATGAGCACATACATAAAAATGGTCCTAAGTTGATCATATTTTTAAAAATAGTCTACAGAACTTCTGTCATATTCTAAAAGGTTAAGCCATGGAGTGTTTAATTTCCACATATTAACATAATCTCAGTTAAAATCTTTAAAACATAATTTAAATATATAACCACTGAATTAAGTAGGAATGAGGAGAGGTAGCATATTACTTTATTAAAATATTTTCATTATTTTTCTCTTTCCCCTGTTTACCTAGGTTTTAATCATAGAGGGAAATTTGTCCCCCAAACTCTTATTTTTTCATCCAGTTTGTCTAGACATGTCAAGAAACCTGAGAAAAATGGATTGTTTGAGGAAGGAAGGGTGAGAACAGGCTGTTTTAATTTCTTCTGATCTTTTTCTCCAGACACCTAGATTGGCACAGGAAGATTGCAGAATTCTTCTGAAGAGATGAAGTATTTTCCTATAGAGGAAAGAATAAAATATGAAGGAACTGCTATCAGTACATGGAAAACCAGAAGCTGTTAAAAAAAAAAAAAAGCCATGATTTTTCTAAAGTAAAAGAGGAATAAAGCTTAGGACTAATTCTTTAGAAATCTGTATTGTTTTAATTTTCTCTCTCCAGATCTGGAGATTTAGGGAAAGTAGGAAGGCTTCCAGTCTTCTGCATACTTAAGGGTGCTAAAATAAATCAAATGAATTGGTACAGGAAAATTCAATATTTCCCCATTGTATGTTCTAGAAGATCTGTCATGGTAAACAGTATTTTTTCACCTTCTGAATAATGGTTCTTTGAAGTTTAGGAGGAGAAACCCTTTGTCTTTAAAACGAGGTGATACGTTAAACTAAGAACAAGTTATTTTAACAGCACTCTACTGCTACTGAAGGGACTTAGCAGCAGCAGCAGCTACTGCTAATAGAAGGGTTGATATTAAAATGATGCCTTTCTCACAAAACTCACTTGGTCAGTAACATTTCAAGGGCCTTAAAGAAAAAAAGTAAGAGCAGCTATTTTAATGTTATAAGGAAACTTAAATTTTTATATTTTGAGCATTCTGGGCACTCAGATACTAGGGTAACATGTGGTTTTTTTTATCCTGATAATTTAAAAATCACAATTGCTCTTTCATTAGATTGTAAAATTGCAGAAGTGTGACAATGTTTATATATCTTGTCACTAGCCTAACCCTGTCTCTACATAAACCTCTTCTGTGTTTTCCCTATCAGATGTCTTTCAGCCTGTACATAAATAACTCCAGTGACTACTGCTGCGGCCTTCTTGAATTCTCAAATGCAGACTCTTAGAAGTGTTCCTTTATTTTGGTTCACAGTATGCCTTCTACTAATTACATTTAGGTCTTTTTTTGTCATTTTGATCACACAGCATAATTCTCTGTCCATTTTTCTTTCAACTTTTCCACATGTGGTGTGGTTGGTTACTCCTCTCTTGATTTGTTTTGTTTGGTTACTGTTATCTAACATAATGGTATGTGTTTAATAACATGGTGAAGTCTTTTTAAGTAATATATTGAGCAGAATAATTGCTGCCTCAATTCTAGACATTTCTGTTACGACAGGCTAAAACTGAATTAACCCTTATAGAGGTTATATATGGACATTTACATATCTTTCATTCAATCAAAAGCTAACAACTTTTCTCATTAATATTTATAAACCAGGCCCTTCCTCTTCCTCCACCTAATTCCCTTCCGATACTTACATAGTTGTTTGTGGGACCTCAAAGTGTGCTCTTATTCCACTGTTATATTTGGCCTTGTCACAGTATTTTAATCTTTCTGATTAATCTGTCTTTTAACCTTTCTATTGTGTAAACTGAAATGTAACACTTCAAAAGTTCAGGATTTGCTTTCATCATGTCATTAGTTGTAGTCATTTTTAAACTTAAGTTTGAAGACCCCAAAAAGTCACTTGAAAATAATTCTGACTGGAACATAAATCAAAGAAATGGCAAATGATTTAGAAGCACTTTTAAAGAAAATCAGTAATAATGCTTCTTGGAGTTTTGCTAAGTTGTAAAGATCATCTGCTGTGCCAATAATAATAGTAAATACAGTATGAGGGTGGTTAATGTTAGATCATTCAAATACCCTTTGGAAAGCTTCAAATACAGGAAAAGCCTAAAAGAAACAAAAGAAAAGGAAAACTATATAATCATTTTCAGACTAATGGGAGATGCTGGTTTGAATCGCTACTGTCATAGAAGCAATAATGTTCTGTGCCTTCATCTTTGCACGTGTTCCTTCCTGAAATAATTGCATCCATTACACAGCTGGGATTGGATGGTAACACAGTTTCCATCCTGGTTTCTTACAGAGACTCCTTCCTGACATAGGCACATTTCAGAAACACTCAAAAGGTGTTTGACTCATAGGAGATCTAAAATTTCATACTCTCTAATTATGTACTTTGTTAATGAGCCTCTGAGTAAACAACCATGCTTAAATATATATTTTTTAAAAGTTCGCTTTGAAATGTCTCATTACTACCATGCATCTCATAAAAAGTCAAAAAAATTGCTAAATTTAAAGTGGAAGAAGTGTTATTTTGTCTTTGCTTCATATGCTTGTGATTGGAAATCATCAAAGGAGTTCATGTGCACTGTAATCACCTGGTGAATTAAAACATACCAGTTCCCAGGCTCTTCTCCAGACCGATTAAGTCACACTGTCCAGAGCAGTGGATGTCATGTTTGAAGGAGGGAGCTTTTAAAAATCCCAGTGCCAGAGCCACATTTCAAACCAGTTAAACCAATTAAATCAGAATCTCTGAAGGATGGAATTTAGATATCATAATTTTTAGTCTTCCAGATAATTCCAATGTCTAGACAAGTCTGAGAATGTGTAGGTCCCATATATTTGACTATTTAAAAAGACCTCTATGCTATGTACTAGGTTGCTTCAGTCATGTCTGACTCTTTGCAACCCCATCGACTATAGCCCACCAGGGTCCTACGTCCATGGGATTCTCCAGGCAAGAATACTGGAGTCAGTTGCCATTTCCTTCTCTAGGGGATCTTCCCATCCCAGGAATCAAACCTGCATCTTTTACATCTCCTGCATTGCCAGTTGGGCTGTTTACCAAGCCCTCCAGGACATACTGAATTCAGATCATCTTGTGAATCATTGATGTGAAGAACTATCCCAGGATTTCCCTGGTGGTCCAGTGCTTAAGACTTCATGCTTCTATTCCAGGGGGCCAGGGTTTGATTCTTGGTCAGGAAACTAAGATTCAGTGGCATAAAACAAAAAATGAATAAGAAAAAGAATAACTGTCCCAAACAAGCAAATTGTCTAACCTGAGGCACTTAGATAGTCTTAAAGAGGGTTAGGAAGTCTGATTTCTGAGTCCAATGTCTTTCCCATTCCACCTACCTTACACAATTTCTAAATTCTACCAATATTATAAAATATATTTTGCCAATATTTTTAGGGGTCTTCCCAGGTGGCACAGTGGTAAAGAATCTGCCTGCCAATTCAGGAGACCCGGGTTCCATTCTTGGGTCAGGAATATCCCCTGGAGAAGGGAATGGCCACCCACTCTAGTATTCCTGCCTGGAGACTTCCATGGACAAGCTCCTCAGTCCATGAGATTCTCCAGGCAAGAATAGACCATTAAAGTAGAAGACATGAGATTATTTACTAAACCTTTGACAAAGTTAAAAATATTTTTGAGGTGAGCATGTGAGGGTGTTCAAGTACTTGCCAAATGAGTGGAATTTTGAGTGTACCTATAGGAAGAAGTCGGAGAAGGCAATGGCACCCCACTCCAGTACTCTTGCCTGGAAAATCCTATGAATGGAGGAGCCTGGTGGGCTGCAGTCCATGGGGTTGCTAAGAGTCTGACACGACTGAGCAACTTCACTTTCACTTTTCACTTTCATGCATTGGAGAAGGAAATGGCAACCCACTCCAGTGTTCTTACCTGGAGAATCCCAAGGATGGCAGAGCCTGGTGGGCTGCCATCTACAGGGTCGCACAGAGTCGGACACGATTGAAGTGACTTAGCAGCATAGGAAGAGGAGGTCTCTGGGGCCTTGTCTAAACATTGCACTGTGGAGAGTCATCTGTTGGTTCAGTCATCTAACATTTCCATCACATCAGTGTGGTTCATCCCAAATTATATAATACATGAAATGACAGATTTACTGAGAGAGAGAGAGAGTCAGTCTTTTACGTGTATTAGTTTTGTAGGGCTGGTGTAACAAGGTACAACAAAATGGTGACTTAAACAAGAGAAACTGATTTTCTCACAATCCTAGGGAGGCTAGAAATCTGAGGTCAAGATGTTGTCAAGGTGTTGAGGTCTCTCTCTTGGCTTCTGGTTTGCCACCTTCTCCCTGTATCTTCATAGGGTCTTCTGTACATGTACACATCTGTGTCCTAATTTCTTACAAGGACACCAGTGAGATTGGGCTATGTCCCACCCTAAGGACCTCATTTTAACTACCTCTTTAAAGACCCTGTCTAAGCACAGTCCTATTCTGAGGTACAAGGAGTTAGTACTTCAACATATGAATTTGAGGAGGACACAGTTCAGTCCATAATACGTAGAAAGAACACTATTCAAGCACACTCAAATGTCTGCAGTTTAAAACACAGAACACTGCTATTAGCTACATCTGGAATGCACATTTGGATCACAGAAAGATAAAAAAAAATAAAACTTCAAGGAGATTGGCATCATTAACGTAGTTTAATTGTGTCCTCTTTCTGCTTGAAAAGTAGTACTCACACAAATGTGTATCAAAATGGGTTTCCAAGTCTAGATAATTGTCTGTCAATTCACTATATATCCTGACACTTGAAAGTTTTTCTTTGGATGTTTTTGACTAACCAGCCTCTTCATTCTATGTGAAAACTCAACAGTTTTAATTCAATAGCCCAAACTAAAAGACACAAAGTATCAATGAACCTATTTGCAGGGAAGGAATAAGGATGCCAACATAGGGAACAGACTTGTGGATACAGTTGGGGAAGGAAAAGGTGGGGAAGAATTAAGAGAATAGCATCAAAACATGTACATTACTATGTGGAAAACAGATAGCTGGTGGGAAGTCATTGTATTACACAGGGAGCTCAACCTGGTGCTCTGTGACAACCGAGAGGGGTGGGCTGGGGTAGGGGGTGGGAGCGAGGTTCAAGAGGGAAGAGATATATGTATACATATAGCTGATTCATGCTGTCGTATGGTGGAAATCAACACAATGTTGTAAATAAATTATCTTCCAATTAAAAATAAACTAAAAAATTAAATACACAGCTTAAAACAAAGCAACACAATTTGAGAAGTTTTTTAGAATTATGCTTTACTAACATGATTCATGTACGTTTGTTACAGATGTGTGCATGAGCTTTCTTAAGAATTCTGACATTAGAAACTATAGAAAAACATGGATGATTCAAGGAGGTTGATGGCCAGCACTGAGATAAGTGAAAAATCTCAGTGTGATTTTTATAAACTAGAGCTGTGAGGGCCTCATGGTATTTGAAAAACCATAACATATGGTAAATCCATAGTGATTTGTGTTTTCCACAATTTGTAAATGACAACACATAACAGTATTTTATATTAGAAAATAATTTTAAAAATCTTTTAAAATGTATTCTTTAATAAATTTTTAAAGTATCTTTTTTTAGTTTAAAAAGATTTAGGTCTAATTTGCAACAGAAAGTACTGACTATAAGAGTGCAGTTTTAACAAATGTTTATACCAAAGTAACCATGGCTCTACAAAGATACAGAATGTTCATCCTAGAGAGCTTTTCATGTCCTTTCCAAGTATATTACATTAAATCATCTTTTCTCCCAGTTCCAATAAAATTTTCCTCTTTCTTTCCAGCCTTCACTAATTCTGTCTTCTAAACCTTTCTGCTTCTGTCTGCTACCCAGTGTCAAAAACCATGACATGTCTTAGTTTTCTTACATATCAGAATTATGCTTGCAGTAGTGATTTTAGCTTAATCACTAAATAGAGTTTTGCCTGTTTTTTGTTTTTTTTTTTTGAAACTACATATAAATGTGATGATGTAGTATGAATGCTATAGTGACTGGCTTCTTTTGCTCAATGTAGTATTTCTGAGAGTCACCCAATTTTTTCACATGTATACTTATTTTCCCTCTTTTATTACACTGTAGTATCTTACTATATAACCTCAATTACTCATTTTTATGATGAACATTTAGTGTGTTTTTAGCTTGAGGCTGTTATAATTTCTATGAAGACTTTTTGACTTACTTTTGGCAAAATTTTGTCCTTATTTCTCTCAGAGATATACTTGCTGTTGTTCAGTCACTCATTCATTTCTGACTCTTTGTGACCCCATGGACTGCAGCATGCCCGGCTTCTGTGTCCTTCACCATCTCCCAGAGTTTGCTTAAATTCATGTTCATTGAGTAGGTGATGCCATCTAACCATCTTGTCCTCCGTTGTCCCCTTCTCCTGCCTTCAATCTTTTCCAGCATCAGGGTCTTTTCAAATGAGTCAGTTCCTTGCATCAGGTGGTCATAGTATTGGAGTTTCAGCTTCAGCATCAGTCCTTCCAATGAATATTAAGGATTGATTTCCTTTAGGATGGAGTGGTTGGATCTCCTTGCAGTCCAAGGGACTCTCAAGAGTCTTCTCCAACACCATAGTTTAAAAGCATCAGTTCTTCTGTGCTCAGCTTTCTTTATAGTTCAACTCTCACATCCATGACTACTGGAAAAGCCATAGCTTTGACTAGATGGACCTTTGTTAGCAAAGTAATGTCTCTGCTTTTTAATATGCTGTCTAGGTCTGTCATAGCTTTGCTTTCAGGGAGCAAGTGTCTTTTAATTTCATGGCTGCAGTCACCATCTGCACTGATTTTGTAGCCCCCCAAAATGAAGTCTCTCACTCTTTCTACTGTTTCCCCATCTATTTGTGATGAAGTGATGGGACCGGATGCCATGATCTTAGTTTTCTGAATGCTGAGTTTTAATCCAACTTTTTCACTCTCCTCTTTCACTTTTATCAAGTGGCTCTTTAGTTCTTCCTCATTTTCTGCCATAAGGGTGCTGTCATCTTCATATCTGAGGTTACTGATATTCTCCCGGCAATCTTGATTCCAGCTTGTGCTTCATCCAGCCCAGCATTTCTCGTGATGTACTCTGCATATAAGTTAAATAAGCAGAGTGACAATATATAGCCTTGAAATACTTCTTTCCCGATTTGGAACCAGTCTGTTGTTCCATGTCCAATTCTAACTGTTGCTTCTTGACATGCATACAGATTTCTCAGGAGGCAGGTCAGGTGGTCTGATATTCCCATCTCTTTCAGAATTTTCCAGTTTGTTGTGATCCACACAGTTAAAGGCTTTGGTGTAATCAACAAAGCAGAAGCATTAAATAATTAAATATTTTACCATATTTAAATTGTGCTAGTTTCTCTTTGTGCATCTGTAATAATAATCACTGAATCTCTTTTATGAAAATTTTCAGTGATATGGTGATATAATAGTTTGTGACTCTTATCTTGGTACATATGCCAAACTGGACTGTTTTATTAAAATGGCCTAGAGAGCCTCATTCATTAATCCTCTCTCTTTATAGACAATATAAACTAATAATGTATACGTTAATAGAATAGGGATTTAAACAAATAAAAATTTTTGATAAATTTTATATACATATTTAATTTAAACTTAACAACACCCCTGAAGGTGATATTATTTTCTTTTGCTAGAAAAGGAAACAAAACCCCAGATTTTATAGAGATTTATGTTGCTAAAGTTCATAGCAATTTAATAACATATGTGGAACTTAAATCTATCTTTTCTAGCTACAGATCCAAAGTTCTCTTGTCTCTCTATAAAGAGTAAGCATATATTTAAAGCATGAATTCTATTATTTTCAAAGCAGAATAGTAATTTTAGGATTTAAGTAAATCATATTTATTAGAGTATATTAAATGTTTTTATATAATTTAGAATATAGCTGTAAAATAAAATCCTTGCATAAATTTAGTATTATATTCCAGAATTCATTGTTTGAAACGCACTGAATTGGTTCATAGTAAAACTAGCATCTTATTATGAGAATAAGTTTTTTAAAATGGTATTTTTGAGCCAAAAGGGTTTTTCGCATGTATTTTTATTCTAATTTGGTTGTCAATAAAATATATTGGAGAAATCAGAATTGCTCTATAGTCTGGTGCTCTGTGATTTTAAGCATGCTGTGTAGTATCTTTGAAAGAATAATGAAGCTTTTAGAGGAAATTTCTTCCTGTTATTATACTAAATTGCTTTGTCTTGCTAGAATGTTCACTTGGTCGGTAGAAACAATTCTAGACCAGGAAATCTACTGTTTTTCTTTTTTTAAGCTTAGGTACACCAATACTGACAGTATATACTATTTGGATTGTTTCTTTATAATCATCTATGAAAATATATAAGCATCACATCATTGAGGCTAGAAAAATGGTTTAACTTATTTGATGTATTTTAAGTTTTAAAAGGCATCTTGTCAAAGTAGACTGGCAGTCAGAAACTATAGATTCCCAGCTTACATCTGAAGCTGAGAGATCATTGCAGATCTCATTTTTTTAACTGTAAAATAAGAGATTTACACTAACTGAAGCTCAAAGGTCTTAAAGCTCTAAAAATGTATGTACTCATTTTATGTATGGTTTTCCTTTTTTTTTTTTCTTTAAATCATGGTGACTCTGTCTGTTATTGCAGTTCTTATTTTGAAATAGGTGTGTTTTTTTTTTTTTCCTTTTTTAAACGAGAGGGAAATAGTTTTTGCCAGATTATGTCATGCTCATTTGATTAAAAGCTGATGCTTGGGCTATATATTATGATACTAATATCAGAGTCCTTGTTTTAGGTTCTTCTGGGAGAGGCTTTATATTGCTTTTGAATAGAATGCCATTCTTTCAGAAGGCTTGTTAGAATCCTCTCCCTTTGAAGAACAGCACTTTATAGCTCTCCAGTCTTCATTTCCTCTCAATACCTTCCATGAGATTTTCATTGCATATCTCAATTGACTTGTATATTTGAATAGTGCACCTTGTTAAGATGATTGCACAAAACTAAGGTTTACTGAAAATTTTTTTCACTTAGTATCTTTCAGAAGTCATTTAAAATTTTTCTGTCATAGTTGCACCTCATAAGCAATCATGGGCATGTAGTGAGGATTCAAAATTGTTTTTATTATTAGCTGAATTGACCTCAGTTGAATTATGAAGAAATAAAATATATGAGTTTGTAAAATATAAATGTTCATTTGTTTTAGGACTGTTTTTGGAAAGACTATCCTTTTCCTTCAATTACCTAGGCACTTTTATGGAAATAAATTGACCATATTTGTGTGGATATCTTCTTTTTGAAAGTGCTTATTCCATTTTGTGTTTTCATTCTTCATCTCTTATTACTTTGTAGAAATTCTTTATATATTGTGAATATAAATCTTTCAGTGAACATATGAAAATATTTAACTCTCTGTTGATTTTTCACTATTTTAATGATGTCTTTTGATGAGTGAGTTCCTCATTTTAGTAAAGTTCAGTTTATCACTTGTCTTTGTGTTTAGTACCTTTTGTGATCTGTTTAGAAATCTCTGCCCAACCTAAAGTTAAGAGTATGTCCCTTTATTTTTCTGAAGCTTTATCATTTACTTTTACATTTATGTGTACAATCTATGTACAGTTGCTTTCTGTATCATTTAAGCATCAACATTCATTTTTTCCTCCATATGGATATCCATTAGTACAAAAATAATTTATTAAGCCCTCTTTTTCTCACTTGTGTGTAGTTGCACATTTGTCATTAATTAGGTAAACATATCTCTGTGAATCATTCTGGACTCTCAGTTTTGTTTCAGTTTTCTATTTTTTTATCCTTGTTTTAATTACAGCTTATATAAAACCTTTGACATCTGATAAGATAAAGTGTTAGTTGCAACAGTCATGTCCAACTCTTTGCAACCCCATGGACTGTGCCTGCCAGGCTCCTCTGTCCATGAAATTTTCCAGGCAAAAATACTGGAGTAGGTAGCCATTCCCTTCTCCAGGGGATCTTCCCAACCCAGGGTTCAAACCCAGGTCTCCTGCTTTGCAGACAGATTTTTTACTACCGAGCCACGATAGGATAAGCCCTCAATTTTATTATTCAAGATTGTCGGCCATTCTTGGCCCTTAGTTATATAAATTTTGAAATTGAATAGTCTATTTTAACTGTAATATAGCTTAGTATTAGCTTTCATAATAATTAGGCTGGCTTGTTCAAATCTCCACACTAGACAGGTTGAAAAATCTACTATTTTGTGTGACAAGTTATTTTAAAATACCAACGTGACCTGTTCCAATTATTTGAATCTAAACAGAGTCTTTTAAAAATATCAGTAAGAAAGTGATTTTATGTTCTTTAATCATTGGAAAGTGGTACTAAATTTGCCAACCTTCCCTGACATCAAAGTGGTTAAAAATAAAACATCAACAACAATCTGTGAAGCAAAGAGAGAATATAGTTTCAGCAAAGATAAAATGTCTCATGCTCCTAAGCATGGTAGTTTTCAACCCTATGGTGCTTGAGAGAAGTCCTTCAGGTGGGTGCAAGTGAAGGGCATGTGTTTTCTAGAGCGGAGTCCCTACTGCCCATCTGTGAGAGACAGTCAGGGAGATGCCTCAGTGCAACGTGTTGTTACGAAGTGAACAAGCCAGAACATTGGTGATAATTTTATATTTGTTTATGGTATTTCTTGGTGATAGAGGATTTTCATCTTGCTTCCCACCATTTGTCTATAGATAACTACTTCCAATTTTCTTCAGTTAGTATTAAAGTTGTTTTTAATACGTAAGAACCATTTTTTCAAAGGAGTCTGTGTCAAGCCTCTCAATAGTATAAGCTTCATTGTGGAAGAAAATGTATTGAGACAAACCCATTCTCATCAAATCTTTTTTTTTTTTTCAGATAGGGAAGTAATTTTATTTTATTTTTTATTTTTTTTTAATTTATTTATTTTTTATTTTTTATTTTACTTTACAATTCTGTATTGGTTTTGCCATACATTGACATGAATCCACCACGGGTGTACATGCATTCCCAAACATGAAACCCCCTCCCACCCCCCTCCCCACAACGTCTCTCTGGGTCCATTCTCATCAAATCTTATAAGAGGTGGGAGTTTTTGAAATGATGGTTTTAAAAAAAATCCAGATTCTACAAAGAATATTTAAGTGATTCTTGAATAGTAAGAAATAGCCTGTTGTTCAGTTGCATCCGATTCATTGCCACCTTATCGACTGACTACAACATGCCAGGCTTCCCTGTCCTTCACTATCACCAGAAACTTGCTCAAATTCATGTCCATTGAGTTAGTGATGCCATCCAAACGTCTAATCCTGTGTTGCCCCCTTCTCCTCCTGCCCTCAATCTTTCCCAGCATCAGGGTCTTTTCCAATGAGCTGGCTCTTCACATCAGGTGGCCAAAGTATTGGAGTTTCAACTTCAGCATGCTCGGAGCTTCAGCTTCACCATGTTGGAGCTTCAAGTTCAACATCCAGCATTGGAAGGAACTCCGGTCCTTCCAATGAATATTCAAGATTGCTTCCTTTAGGGTTGACTGGTTGGATTTCCTTGCAGTCCAAGAGACTCTCAAGAGTCTTCCCCTACACTACAGTACACAAGCATCAGTTCTTCAGCATTCAGCCTTCTTATGGTCCAACTCTCACATCCATACATGACTACTGGAAAAACCATAGCTTTGACTATATGAACCTTTGTGGCAAAGTGATGTCTCTGCTTTTTAATACACTATCTATGTTTGTCATAGCTTTTCTTCTGAGGAGAAAATGTCTTTTAACTTTATGGCTACTGTCACTGTCCTCAATGATTTTGGAACCCAAGAAAATAAAATCTGCCACTGTTTCCACTTTCCCCCAATCTGTGTACCATAAAGTGATAGGACTGTATGTCATGGTCTTAGTTTTTTGAATGTTGAGTTTTAAGCCAGCTTTTTCACTTTCCTCTTTCACCTTCATCAATTCCATTTCTGACTGCTTCCTATTATACCTAAAAGAAATTCTTGGACAATTTATAAATTATATCAAAATACACAGATAATTTCAAATTTGAAGATGTGGAGGATTTTTATATCAACTATTAGTAAAGCCCGTTATGTTGTATTCAGAATTGACAATGTATTTTTACCTATCTTTTAAAAAATATTAGTCTCAGGTATACAACATTGTAATTCAATCTTTTTTAATAGATTATGCCCATTAAAGTTACAATATAATAGCTTTAATTCTCTGCACTATACAGTATATCCTTTATTTTATACACAGTAGTTTGTACTTCTTAATTCCATATTCCTAATCTGCACTTCTCCCCCTTTCCCTATTTTTTCAGCTTTATTTATTGACCTTTCTTATCCACTATATACTGTGTCTATATTTCTGCTTCATTTAAAGCTCTCAGCTTGGTGATTCCTGAAGTGGTTCATGACCAGCTCTAGCTCAGATCATCATGAGATCTGAAGATGTAAAGGCAGTGGTTTCCCTCCTACAATGAAGTGTTTCTCCCATAACGAAGTGGGTGAACTTGTTCTTTATCCACTCTGGGATTATTATAATGAGTTGGTCTATTAGGCTGTCAATAAAATAAAAATATTTATAAATAGTATGAAATGAAAGAATGTCACCATTTTTTATTTGTTGTTGTTGTTGTTATGTCATCTTTCTTTTGGACAAAATATATCAGAACTGTGATTATATTTGTTTAGTTCTAGATATTCTAAGGGTATAGGCTGGCAATCCCAGATGTCTCCAAATATGCCTTATTGTGGGTATACTCTTTCAAATAAAAAATATTGTCTTTGATGTTATTTTTATTTGGTGAGTTGTTAAGAATACCGCAGAAATCTGATTTGTATTGCAGTTGATACTTAATATTTTAAGGATTTTCCAATTTTTTCCCATTCAGATATTATCTGGTATTATTTTGGTAGTTTTTGTAGTATTATTATATAAATAGGTAGCAAATAATCAAGGTATAGAATTTTAAAGTATATGTACTGAATATTACAACTTCTCTCTTTCCCCTGTCCCTCACCCTCAATTTTCAGCAGATATAACCACTACTTTTCTGTAATTTCTAAAGACATTAAGAGCACTTGTACATTGTGTATATGTACCACAGCTTTCTTATCCATTCATCTGCTGATGGACATCTAGGTTGTTTCCATGTCCTGGCTATTATAAACAGTGCTGCGATGAACATTGGGGTACATGTGTCTCTTTCAATTCTGGTTTCCTCAGTGTGTATGCCCAGCAGTGGGATTGCTGGGTCATAAGGCAGTTCTATTTGCAATTTTTTAAGGAATCTCCACACTGTTCTCCATAGTGGCTGTACCAGTTTGCATTCCCACCAACAGTGTAGGAGGGTTCCCTTCTCTCCACACCCTCTCCAGCATTTATTGCTTGCAGATTTAACACAATGGAGTATTACTCAGTGGTTAAAAAGAATACATTTGAATCACTTCTGATGAGATGGATGAAACTGGAGCCTATTATACAGAGTGAAGTAAGCCAGAAAGAAAAACACCAATACAGTATACTAACACATATATATGGAATTTAGAAAGATGGCAATGATGACCCTGTATGCAGGACAGCAAAAAAGACACAGATGTGTATAATGGACTTTTGGACTCAGTGGGAGAGGGAGAGGGTGAGATGATTTGGGAGAATGGCATTGAAACATGTATAATATCATGTAAGAATCGAATTGCCAGTCTATGTCCGATGCAGGATATGGCACGCTTGGGGCTGGTACGCAGGGATGACCCAGAGAGATGTTGTGGGGAGGGGGGTGGGAGGGGGGGTCAAGGTTGGGGACCGCATTACACCCGTGGTGGATTCATGTCAATGTATGGCAAAACCAATACAGAATTGTAAAGTAAAATAAAAAATAAATTAAAAAAAAAGAGCACTTGTACACAAATGGATTAATACATATAAAATAGATATAGATATATTTTTTCACCAGTGATTGAGTAGTATATATGCTGTTCTGCACCTTGCCTTACTTCATTTAATGATGTATCTTGGATTATTTTTCATATTTATCCCTGTAGATTTTCTTTAATACTTTTAATGATGACATAGTGTTCCCTTATATGAGGTTACATTAAATATCTTTACCCAGGGCTTTAGCCAATTGGACATTAAGGTGATTTCCAATACTTTATATAACAGATCATGTTGCAGTGAAGATATTTCTATATTAATTTCTTTATACACATACCTGTTCTGGTTACCCACCCACCATTCATATGTAGCTGTATCTCTTTCACACATCCTTTCCATCATAGTGTCAAATTTTTTTGTCTTTGCTAATTTAATAAGTGAAAATAAAGTCTTTTATGGCCTTAATTTGCATGGGTGTTAATCTGAATGAGGTTCAGTTTTTCTTTCTGCATTTGAATCATGTGTATTTACTTCATTAAGCTGCATGCAAGTATAGAGTCTAATAACCAACTGAACATACCGTTCAATTTAAGGTGTCTCTTCTATAGGTAGGAACTTCTCTGCTCTGGGAATCACACTACTTTATTTTTTACTCCTTTTTAATCAGCACTTAATTGCATCTGGTTATTCTAGAACTGGGATAGAGAAACACAGGCAAGACTAAGACCAGGAAAATCTTACCTTCGTTGTGCCATTTGACTCTTTCGCTGGCATCTGTTAAGTGTGACAATGCCAATCTTTCACTTATAGGATATTTTTGTGGGTTTCCCTGGAGATTTGCCTACTGGGAATCTGTGGGTATAGCTTCTTTGATGAGGGCCATGCTGTCTTTGCTTGGCTACTTGTTACTCCAATCCAGTCTCTGGGATTCCTCCAATCAACCCACTGTTGGGGGCCCTTTGCTTTACCAAGTGGTTATGTTAGATCATCTGCTTTTTAAGATGACTCAAAGTGGGTCTCTCGATGAGGTCATGACTAGCCTCACAGCATCACATATTTTGATGCTGATGAACATGTAAGGAATTCCCAGAGCAGCCTTTTCTTTGTGTCCAGACTTGGGTCAGTTTTTTATTTTTCTTTAGATTTATCATGGCAACTGTTTTACTCCAGTTATTGGCTGGTTCCTTTCATTTTACCTGTGGTGAAGAGAAACCAATATTCCATCCCAACAACTTTACCCAAAGAAAATTCTCTATAGACTCTTTAACCCAGACTTGCAGTTCTTTCACTTAATGTAACTTAGAAATGAGTAGTGCGCTGGCAGAATTTTCTTCATAATCTCTGTAATGTCTTAGATTTTAGGATATTTGGGATTCTGTATATTGCTTTCAGTCTTTTGGGAATCAGCCCAAACTTGAAGAAAGCAGTATCAGTCACATTCAGCATCACATATGATACAAGAAAACCCCAAATCCCAGCACCATGTGGTTTTCTCTTTTTCTGATTTCCCCAAAGCACAATAGTTCATCCTAAGAAGGGAAATAATAATAATTAAAAAACTAATATAATACATATTTATAACAGGAACCAACCTAAGCATTTAAAATATATTTAACCTCATTTAATTCTCACAGATACTATATCAGGTAGGTACTGGTATCTTTATTTTATATATCAGGAAACTGAGTCTGAAAGATATTAAGTGATTGTCCAGAATTACACATCTAATTATTACTGAGCCCAGATTTTGAAAAAAAAAGTCTGTTTCCCGAGTCTATGATCTTAATTATTATATTATACTGATTCCCATTAAAATCTTATTTGTTTCCAGGGAAACAAAATGAAATATAAGTATAAAGTACCTTCATTTCTGGTTGCCTTCACATCTTTTGTTGGCAACTAAACTATTCTTGATGTGCAGACTCAAATTTGTTTAATCAGTAATTTTCAAATTATGCTAGAAATTGAAAGACACCTAAGAGGAAATTTTATTTTAAACTCAAGAATTCCACTTAAAGATTATTTAGAATAAACTAGCAGCTCAAGAGAAGGCAGTGGCACCCCACTCCAGTATTCTTGCCTGGAAAATCCCATGGATGGAGGAGCCTGGTAGGCTGCAGTCCATGGGGTCGCTAAGAGTTGGAAATGACTGGGTGACTTCACTTTCACTTTTCACTTTCATGTGTTGGAGAAGGAAATGGCAACCCACTCCAGTGTCCTTGCCTGGAGAATCCCAGGGACGGTGGACCCTGGTGGGCTGCCGTCTACAGGGTCGCACAGAGTCGGACACGATTGAAGCAACACAGCAGCAGCAGCAGCTCAACTTATGAAACAAAGTGGGACTGACAATTCTTGATTAAAAATGCAGCAAAGCCCAACTAAGAGTGCATATTATAAACACTGACATATAAATACTTGAAATCAATGAAAATGACGGTAGAGAAGAGGAAAAAAATGGGGGAGAATTTATTATTTGAATAATCATAATTTGAAGCTCCAGAGTTCCTCTCCACCTTCTCTTTTCCTATTTTCTCTGTCCTATTTTTCAGAGTTTAAAAACAACCAATAATAAGTTTGTTTTCAAAAGTAGAAAAAGAAAATCATCATGGGATGTATCTTCCGTTTTAAAACAATAATTTGAAGAGTTTATATAGGCAATTCAGAACGAAATATCTTTGGATGATCTCATCTCAAATTTAGCTTTGATCCTAATGATATTTTATTGAGTTAATAAATAAACATTTTAATATCAGAACTATGCTAATATTAATACTTTTTCAGCTGGAAAGTATTTTCTAAAATAGGCTATATTTAACAAATTTAATTGCTTCATTTCCTGTGTGGTCAATTTAAATTACTCCCCATTTTTTCCATTTTAATTTAACTACAATTATTTTCATAAAATATATTATTTTTGTGTAATTGTTTCAAGGAAACTGGAAATCTATCAACTCTCTTGATCACATTTTATTGCTCATGTTTCTGTTATCGGAAACTTTCTTTAAGCTCATTATTCCACCAAGTCCAAGATTCCTGGCTCAGTCTGACAAATGTATGCCAAAAGATTAGATTTTTCTTCAATTTTTAGGTGGTTGCAAATTTGCCATGTGCAACTTTAGATGTTGTCAACTTCATATGTCATTGATTATTTTTATAAGATACAAGTTGTAAAAGTCTCCATTAACAGACTTATGTAAACAATAAAATTTACTTCCTTTTCCATAAATCAATTTACTTTCTAACTCTAATACCCTCCTCAGCCAGGAGAAAACTTCCCTTCAATTACTCCTGACACTCTGTTCTCTGTAAAATTGTATTTCCTCTGTATAACACATGCAATTGCATCAAGTGTATCTTAGTATCAGGTTCATTTAAGTTGGTAAAATGCCTGATTCCAGTCCTCATGACTCTTCACATATTTCTTTTGATTTTTTAGAACAGAGATGATCAGTGAGGTTTCCTACCTTTGTTCCCATCTACACACAATGCAAACATTTTTCTTTGATATGTCTATTCATCTTCCTTGAGGTGTTAATGGCAAACAGAGCACAGATTCCCTTGCTCTGGGATAGTATTGGGGCATCTCTTGGCTTCACTACTTGGAAGTTTTTGTTTTAATCTTTGGGGCAATAATCCCACTTACTTTCCTGTTTTGCCAGGAAACACAATCTTTGCCCAGAGATCCCTTTCATTCATTTATTATTATTATTTTTTACACCTAAATTCTTCTTAGGGTTTAGGGCAGGTAAAAACAAACACTTTAGACTACTTCTACATTATATTCTCCTACAAATTTCCCAAGGCACTGAAATAAGGTTTGGGCTGCTTGCTTGAGTGAGACCCCCCAAAAAGTAATAATAACACCACTGCCCCCCAAACTGGAAGAAAATAGGAGGGAAACTATTTCAAAATATTATAAAGCCATGTTGCTGCTAAGTCACTTCAGTGGTGTCCGACTCTGTGCGACCCCAGAGACGGCAGCCCACCAGGTCCCCTGTCCCTGGGATTCTCCAGGCAAGAACACTAGAGTGGGTTGCCATTTCTTTCTCCAGTGCATGACAGTGAAAAGTGAAAGCGAAGTCGCTCAATCGTGTCCGACTCTTAGTGACCCCATGGACTGCAGCCTACCAGGCTCTTCTACCCATGGGATTTTCCAGGCAAGAGTACTGGAGTGGGGTGCCGCTGCCTTCTCCAAAAGCCATGTTAGTATATTATAAAACCACATTTAGTATAATATTTATGTGATCAATTGCCGAATTTCCAAATGCTATAGAATGTTATACTAATAGAATGTGATACTTCAGTCAGGTTACTTTTGAAATATATAGTAAATTTTCCCTTGGGATGTTTAAGCTGCTCTGAGCTTTAGTTTGTATTCATTTTTCTAGCAGTAGTATTAAATTAATTGCTATGAAAGGCTCAAAGTATGTTTTTCTTTTAGTAAGAAACTGAGGACATTCATAGAACAGAGGTTTGTTAGATAAGTTTGGAGCAAGGTGAAAATTGTTGGTTTCTGGCAAGTGTGTATTCATTATAATGGGGAAAAGTTATGTATAAGAGGACAAGTGTTTGCTTCTCTCCATGTTTCTCCTTGTTTTGTGTTTTAATTTTTTTTGGAGAGAAAAAGAAACAAATTTACAGATGTGAGGACATCTAGGAGGTCAGAAGTGCAAAATTAAAGCCTTTATTCATTTTCCTCTGAAATTTACTGAAACAGGAACAATTATGATAATTTGATGTACCCCTGACTGTTTCAACACAACTCCATCCACCCAGCTCCATGAGAGGGGAAATTCACCAGGCACACGGATTGAGTACAAGGAGGCATGTCACAATAGTAGACAATAGAGACTGTCGAATTGAATCAACAGGCTTCCCAGGTAGTGCTAGTGGTAAAGAACCTGCCTGCTGGTGCAGGAGACATAAGAGACACAGGTTCAATCCCTGGGTCAGGAAGATCCCCTGGTGCAGGGCATGGCAACCCACTGCAGTATTCTTGCCTGGAGTATCCCCTGGACACTGGAGCCTGGCAGGCTACAATCCAGAAGGTCACAAAGAGCTGGACATGACTGAAGCTACTTAGCTTGCGGCAACAAAAGCCACAACAGAGCAGCAACTGGCCTGCCAAATCTGCCCAGATTGTTCCATTTTCTTTCCAAGATGTGATTGGCACTGACTGATTCTTGTTTTGGATAACTGAAGCCTTATAAAATTCTTGGATTTTCCCCAGTGGTAAAACATTATGCCTTAGAAATAGGGAAATAAGGAAATGGGTCTTACAGCTGACCTTATAATTAAAGTTATTTTTACAAGCAAATGTGTTTATTTGGGAATGGCAGAGGAATTACTTGGACATGGCAGGTCACTGACCTGCAAAACACAGGAGAGGAATGAGGAAGGAGCTGGGAGGGCTACTTTGAAGGAAAGTCCATTGCAGGAAAGTGAGAGTTTCTCTTTGGCACTTTTGGCAATTTCTAATTAGCTGGGCTGTTGATGGGTAAAGAGAAAAATCTTCCTTCCTCCTGCTAGGGTAGTATAGTAAGCTTCTTCCTCCCCAGAATTGTAAAATAAGCTGCAGTGAATGGTGTGTGTGTGTGTGTCTGTGTGTGTGTGTGTGTGTGTGTGTGAGAGAGAGAGAGAGAGAGAGAGAGAAAGAGAGTGCTTTCCCTTCAGGGCTTTCCTGATTTCATTTCAAATGAGGTTTTCCTTTATTGATTTTCACAAAATTAAATACTAAAGATAAATTTTAGCCAACAGCGTATTGAAGAAAAATATCAGAGGATTGACACCACTACTTATTATCACGATTTTCTATAAACTACTGCAACTAAGACCGTGGTCTTGTTGAAAGAATAAACAAAAGGATTAATAGAGGAGAACAGAGCTTCCAGATATAGACATACAAGAAGACAGTCAACTAATCTTTGACAAAAAAGCAAAGGTGATGCAATGGAGAAAGGATAGTTTCAATAAATGCTGTTAGAAGAAGTAGATGCCCTTATATAAAAAATAAATCTAAATACAAACCCTTCACAAAAACTAACTCAAAATGGATCATAGACTTAAGCATAAAACGCTAAACTACATAGCTTACAGACAATAACTTAGGGAATAATCTAGGTGGTATTGAGTTTGGCAATGAGTTTTTAGATATACTTAAAGCACAGTCTATGAAAGAAAAAACTGAAGGATGTACTTCATCAAAATTAAAATCTTCTGATCTGTAAAAGTTACTGCTCAGAGAATGAAAAGATAAGCCACAGACTGGGAGAAAATACTTGCAAAAGACATATTTGATGAAGGACAAGAATATACAAAGAACTCTTAAAACTGAACAATAAGAAAATAAGTAACCCAATTTAAAATTGACAACAGATCTGAATCTTTGCCAGAGAAGATATATAGATGGAAGATGAGCAAATGTAAAGATAGCCCACATCATATGTTATTCAGTCAGTTCAGTTCAGTCGCTGAGTCGTGTCTGACTCTTTGCGATCCCATGAATCGCAGCACGCCAGGCCTCCCTGTCCATCACCAACTCCCGGAGTTCACTCAGACTCACGTCCATCGAGTCAGTGATGCCATCCAGCCATCTCATCCTCTGTCGTCCCCTTCTCCTCCTGCCCCCAATCCATCCCAGCATCAGAGTCTTTTCCAATGAGTCAACTTTTCACATGAGGTGGCCAAAGTACTGGAGCTTCAGCTTTAGCATCATTCCTTCCAAAGAAATCCCAGGGCTGATCTCCTTCAGAATGGACTGGTTGGATCTCCTTGCAGTCCAAGGGACTCTCAAGAGTCTTCTCCAACACCACAATTCAAAAGCATCAATTCTTCGGTGCTCAGCTTTCTTCACAGTCCAACTCTCACATCCATACATGACCACTGGAAAAACCATAGCCTTGACTAGACAGATCTTAGTCGGCAAAGTAGTGTCTCTGCTTTTGAATATGCTATCTAGGTTAGTCATAACTTTTCTTCCAAGGAGTAAGCATCTTTTAATTTCATGGCTGAAATCACCATCTGCAGTGATTTTGGAGCCCCCCAAAATAAAGTCTGACACTGTTTCCACTGTTTCTCCATCTATTTCTGATGAAGTGATGGGACCGGATGCCATGATCTTCGTTTTCTGAATGTTGAGCTTTAGGCCAAACGTTTTCACTCTCCACTTTCACTTTCATTAAGAAAAGCAACAATGTGATACTGAAACTACCTATTAGAGTGGCAAAAATCCCAAACACCAACACCACCAAATGCTGACAAGAATCTAGAGCAACAATTGCTCTCATTTATTGCTGGTGGGAATGCTGTATGTTCCTTTGAAATTCTCTGTTCTTTCTGATAAATTTTTCTTGATTATAAAACTGTTCTAGAAAACAAAGTAATTAATTAAAAAATTTTAATCTACTCTGTAAAACAAACTGGTAAAGTTTGCTACGTAATTTATGTGCAAGTAAGAAAATGAATGCACATAAAAGTGTAGTAACTTGGTCACTTTTTTTGAGGCTATGCCGGCCCTGAAGACTTTGTCCTGGTTCAGATAATTAGTTATCAACCTCATTCTATCACCTGTCTCCACACAAATAACCTCTGCTTTATACTGTATCATTCTGTTTTGTCATACTACCATTTTCTCATTTTAAAAAATTCAAATATTTATAAGCATAATCAGTCCAGTTCAGTCACTCAGTCATGTCTAACTCTTTGCAACCCCATGGACTGTAGCACAGTAGGCCTCCTTGTCCATCATCAACTCCCGAGTCCATGTCCCATGTCCAAACCCATGTCCATCAAGTCGGTGATACCAACCATCTTATCCTCTGTTGTTCCCTTCACCTCCTGCCTTCAATCTATCCAAGCATCAGGGTCGAGTCTTTACTAAAAACTTAAAAGTTATATAGAGAGGCAAAATAACAGATCAAATGTAAAACAGAAAAATGGCATATTTAATTTTCATACTTTTAAAAGTCACAAGCCACTTGTTGCTGGAATTTTTTATTCAGCCCATTATCTTTGGAAGAATCTAACTTTCTATTATTTTTCTAACTTTTCACTTGTTCTTCAATCATTTCTTTCCTTTCCTTTTTCCTCAATGAAACTTTCTAAGAGAAAAAAAAATGAGAGGGTGAAAAATATTACCCAGTATTTCTTTTATGTCATCATGTAAAAGATCCCAATTATTTCTTTTCTATTCTTTTGGCTTTCCCTACCAAGTAACCTCAGCATGTCACTCACTAGCCTGACACTCATCAATTCATTAACACCCCCACTAAAGAAACATTACTCTTCAAAGAGGAATATTGATGGTTCTCCTGAGCCACACTGTATAGATAGTTCCATCTTGCATTTCCATAATACTCTCAAAATTAATGTCAACATTCATAACATATAAGTTTTGTTTAGACGTGTTGAATACAGAAACTACTTCTTACCAGCTATGTAACTTAGGGCACATTACATGAATTTTGGTAATTTCCTTTCTTTATCTGTAAAATGGATATGATAATGATCCTTAATAAAGTTATTGTGAAAAATAAGTGAGTTAATATATGAAAATATATAATATATGAAATATATGAATGTATGCAATATATGTGAATATATGAAATATATGAAATGAGTTAATATATGAAATATATGACTCATTTGAAAAGACCCTGATGCTGGGAAAGATTTAGGGCAGGAAGAGAAGGGGACCACGGAGGATGAGATGGTGGTATGGCATCACTGACTCAATGGACATGGGTTTGGGTGGACTCCAGGAGTTGGTCATGGACAGGGTGGCCTGGCGTGCTGTGGTTCATGGGATCGCAAAGAGTCGGACATGACTGAGCAACTGAACTGAACTGAATATATGAAATAAACTCAGAACAAGGTATCAATGTTTTAATACATTGTGACTTTATTAATTTCATGTATTATAGACATAAAAATCTCTAAATTTAAAATATGCTTAATGTTGCAATTATTACATGGGAATTGTCTCATCTTGAACCTATTTCCACAAATATTCAAATTACCCATATATCAGCAAATTATTCTTTATACTTACCATGCTAATACAATTGCCCATCACAGAAGGCTGCTTACTATAGATGATCCTGATGATCAAAACGTGAGCTCTGTCCTCACAGAAACAACCACATAGAATCTAGAATTAGTCCCATTCCATCCAAATGAGGTAAAGTATTAAGGCAAAGATGATCACCTTGTTTTGGAGGAAAAATGTGCTAGGAGCTGAGAAATAAAGTGAAGTAAGAATTTGATTCTGTCTTTTAAGAATTACCAGACAATCCTAAATCATATATATGTATGTATATATATGTATGCATGTATATCCATATCTATACCCATATCTCTCTGTGTATATATAATATAAATAAATACATTTAAAAGGTCTGTGATCCTTTAAAAGTAGACTCTGAAAGTGCTGGGAAAGCAGAAAATATAAACATAAATCTTTTTCAGAGAAATGTTTTCATGAGAGCAGGTACTTTCATAGGAGAGAGCCCCAAGGTCCCAAAGTCATTGTAAAAGTACACCTCAACCTGTATTTGAATAGCCCACAGGAGCCCTTTCTTATTAGTGCTCAACAATATAGGAGGATTTTGGCATCTTACATTTTTGTGGCACCCATAGTAAAGAGCACCTCTGGATATTTTCTCATTGTTTAATACTTTTAGGAACAAAGACAGCATTTTTTTTTTTGAAAATCATAAATTACCTGATGTCATGTATGCAACAATCTATCTTCCTTCCAAAGCCATAACATATAAGTAATACAGGAGAAAAGGAAAAGGGAGGAAAATTGCAGAAATGCCCTAAAATAATTAGCTAGATCAGAATCAGACCTGGGATGTGCCTGAATCGCTTGGGAAAACTTGTTAAAATACAGATGACAGGACTCCATCTGTTAAGATTCTATTTCGGTAAGTCTGTGATGGGCCAGATATTCACGTTTAACAAGCTCTTCTGATGATCCTAAACCACACTGAAATTTGAGTTCCCCTAAATAAGAGTAGTAGAAGGAACAAAAGAAAGGTCTGTATGTAGACCTTTGGGCAGTCAGGCCTTAAACTCAAATCCCTAAGCGTGAATGGCAGGGAGGGAGAAGCTGTTCATTCTTCTTTGTTTAGATTACTTGATTTTAATATTAGTTTCTAAAATCTTGTATGTATTAACATGTTGGTTAATTAAGGCTATTAAACTTGTTTCTGTCAAAGTGACTAAGAATTAATTTCTCTATGTATTGAAAGTGAAAGTCATTCATTCATGTCTGATTCTTTGTGATGCTATGGACTGTAGCCTGCCAGGTTCCTCTGTTCAAGAAATTTTCCAGGAAAGCATACTGGAGTGGGTAGCCATTCCCTTCTCCAGGGGATCTTCCTGGCCTAGGAATAGAAGCAGGATCTCCTGCACTGCAGGTGGATTTTTTACTGCCTGAGCCACTAGGGAAGCACATTCAGTTCAGTTCAGTTCAGTTCAGTTACTCAGTCGTGTCCAACTCTTTGCGACCCCATGAATCGCAGCACGCCAGGCCTCCCTGTCCATCACCAACTCCCAGAGTTCACTCAGACTCACATCCATCGAGTCAGTGATGCCATCCAGCCATCTCATCCTCTGTCATCCCCTTCTCCTCCTGCCCCCAATCCCTCCCAGCATCAGAGTCTTTGCCAATGAGTCAACTCTTCGCATGAGGTGGCCAAAGTACTGGAGTTTCAGCTTCAGCATCATTCCTTCCAAAGAAATCGCAGGGCTTATCTCCTTCAGAATGGACTGGTTGGATCTCCTTGCAGTCCAAGGGACTCTCAAGAGTCTTTTCCAACACCACAGTTCAAAACCATCAATTCTTCGGCACTCAGCCTTCTTCACAGTCCAACTCTCACATCCATACATGACCATAGGAAAAACCACAGCCTTGACTAGACGGACCTTAGTCCGCAAAGTAATGTCTCTGCTTTTGAATATGCTATCTAGGTTGGTCATAACTTTCCTTCTAAGGAGTAAGCGTCTTTTAATTTCATGACTGCAATCACCATCTGCAGTGATTTTGGAGCCCAGAAAAATAAAGTCTGACACTGTTTCCACTGTTTCCCCATCTATTTCCCATGAAGTGATGGGACCAGATGCCCTGATCTTCGTTTTCTGAATATTGAGCTTTAAGCCAACTTTTTCACTCTCCACTTTCACTTTCATCAAGAGCACATTATCTACCTACAAATATGCAGTGATATTCTCAACACAATTATTTTGTCTTTGCCTAAGAAAGTTAGAAAATTAAGGAAAAAAGATCAACAGTTACCCAAGCTAAATACATATATTATTTCCAAAGACACTGGTTTAATTGTTTGTGCTGATTCATACCACACTATGTAATGATAAAAACAAATAAGATCAAATAGAATAAACAGGTGTATACCTGTGGTGGATTCATGTTGATGTATGGCAAAACCAATACAATATTGTAAAGGAATTAACCTCAATGAAGATAAATAAATTTATATTAAAAAAACAAATAGAATAAACAAATAAAGAAAAATGAAGAAACACTGATTTCTACAGAAACTAACCTAAAACATTATAAAGCAAGCTCTTCAAAACAAGGTGACATTAAAGGATCATGAACAAATGTTTAACAGTTATGGAAGTGTTTATCATAAACTATTTTACTACATCTCTTACAGTGTATAGTGAAGTAAATTCCAGATATGTTGAACAAATGTGATATCTTAAAACTATAAAAAGTCGAACAGAACATTTTATTTCACCAGTTGATGAATATCTTTGTTTATTTGAAGAAAGTAGAAATGGCAAGAAAAAAATGATGGACATAAACATATACATTCATATATAACACTAAAAATGGAAGTACTCTAATAGCTTAGAAAAAGTTGCAATTCCTTTTACACATAATGGCTAAGTGGCTCCAACAAATAAAGAGCTAAATAAGGTTTATAAGAAAAAAGGCAAGATTCTGATAAATGAGGGAGCCAAAGTTGTAAAAAGAAATACACACAGAAGAAAACACAAAACAAATCAGTTTTGTTTATTTATGTACTTCCAATTTTTATGCTGCTGCTGCTCTGCACTAAAAAAGATTTGTAGAAGAAGAAGTAAAGAAACAGATGGGAAATATTCATTCTCTTTAGTAATTAAATAATGAGTTTAATTACAATTTTAATCTCACTAAATTACATGAAATCTTTTCTTAAAAGAAACCTATTACCAATACAAGTCCAGTTTGCAATTAATGATTATAATTTATAATGGTAATGCTATTATAGTTAACACTATCTTTTGGAAAGCAATATGACAGCAGATAGATAATATGAACTATAAACATAGACATACAGTTGAATGAATAATAAGTTTAGCTGTTAGTAATATAATTTCAAAAAGAAAAATAATATTTGATGGAGGATTTTCATCACACTATAATCTTTCATTTCAGCTAAGAGAACACTTCTTAATTTCTTATTTCTATTATTTTTATCCAGAATAGTAGAAATGAGTTGGTAAATTTAAATAAATAAAATAATATTCTGAAATTTCTCATAAAATAATTACTGAAACTAGGGAAAACCAAAAAATTCTGAAATGATATCAAATATAACAGTATAAATTAGAATGTCCATATATTGCATTTCTTGAAAAATCATTCATTGGAAACAGATTGGACATTGGGAATTCTCTGGCAATCCAGTGGGTAGGACTCTGGGCTTTCACTGCTGAAGGCTCAGTTCAGTTCAGTCACTCAGTCGTGTCTGACTCTTTGCGACACCATAGAGTGCAGCACCCCAGGCTTTCTTGTCCATCGCCAACTCCAGAGCTTGCTCAAACTCACTGCCATAGAGTCAGTGATGCGATCTAACCCTCTCATCCTCTGTCGTCCCTTTCTCCTCCTTCCTTCAGTCTTTCCCAGCTGAGGGCTAAGGTTCAATCATTCCTGGTTGAGGAACTAAGATCTCATAAGCCTTGTGGTGTGGCAAAAAAAAAAAAAGGAAATCACAGGTTGGACAATGCGTTTAAGATTCATTCATTCATGTTGTTATGTGTATCAGTAGTTCATTCCTTCTTATTAGCATTCAAATGTATAGATGTATCAGAGATTGTTTATATATTCACCAGTTGAGGGATATTTGGGTACAGGTTTTTGTGTAGTGAAAGCAACAATACTCAAAAGGCTACATACTATAGGCTTCTATGTGTGACATTTGGGAAAGAGACAAAACTATTGTGAAGAAATCAGATTTGTGGTTGGGTTGGCAAGGGCTGGAGAGAAGAATGGATTTCAAAAGGGTGAGTAATTCATTTCCTAGGGCTGCTGTAACAGCTTACCATATACTAGGTTATTGAAAACATATTAATGTTATAAGTGCTTTTGGTGAATTTCTCAGATGGAAATGAGAAATGTGTTATTAGACTTGGGGGAAAAAAGATGATTTTTGTTTTTAAGTGACAGAATACTTAGCTAAATTGTGTTCTGACTTTGACTGAGAATTAGAATTTGTAAAGTGATGAATTTGGATACTTAGGTAAGAGGATACCTAAGCAAAGGGTCGAAGGCATGGCCCAACTTTTCCTTGCTGCTTATGGTAGAATTAAAGAGAAATGGAGGTAAAGTAAGGAAGGAACTGTTAAACTAAAAGGAACCAGCAATTGATGATTTGGAAAATTCTCAGCCTATCCATATTGTTAAAGATGAGAAGTTTGCCCCGGAGAGAAGTTTGCCCCAGGTTGGACCACATGCAGAGTCTCATCTATACTTGATTTAGATGAGTTAGAAGATGAGACTTGGGACATACTGAGTTTATCATATTTAGATGAGATTTTGGATTTAGAGTTGATGCTAGAATGTTAGATTTGGGGGAATGTTAGGAGTGGGTGAATGCATTTTGCATGTGAGAAAGAAAAGAATTTGGGGGGACCAGAAAGAAGACTACTGTTGGTTGAACTGTGTTCTCCCAACAAAATGTGTTCAAGTTCTACCCCCTGATGTCTATGAAGGGGACCTTGTTTGGAAGCACAGTCTTTGCAGATGTAATCTATTTCAGATTTGATCATTCTGGGTTACAGTAGGTCCTAACTCCAATGACTGGTGTCTTTATGAAAGAGTGAGACATTTTCAATACACAGATGCACAGGGAGAATCACATGTGAAGATAAAGGTAAAGATTATAGTGATGTACCCACAAGCTAGAGTGCCAGGGATTGCAAACAGAGGCTAGTAGAGAAGCATGAAACAATTTCTTCAGAAGAACCAGTTTTATTGACACTTTGTTTTGGACTTCTAGCCTCCAGGACTGTAGGAGAAGAAATTTCTGTTTTCTAAGGTACCAAATTTATGGCAATTTTTTGTAATTTATGGTCATTTGAAATCCCTAGGAAATTAATACAGAACATGGGAAAAAAAAATTGGGAGTGATAGGCCTGTTCTAGATCTTGACTTCAATGTTCATCTCACAATTATATCCATGTATCAAAACTCAGAGAATTAGGCACAAAAAAAGTAAATATTCCTGACATAAAGTTAAAAGACGAATTTTAAAAACACATTGAAAGAGACTGTCAGGAAACAATGGAAAAGCACGAGGAAAGGAAATTAGACATGAAATTGCAAATTGAACTTGGGGTAACTTCAATAGTGTGTGTCTAGTTAACGGCGAGGTTAAGTCTAGGACTCGTTTTATGGCATATTAGTCATTATTATGGTCAACTGTCATAGCTCTGTTCTAAAGTGAAAATGAGAGGTAAATTGTATGCTTGTATCAAAGTATTATGAGAAATTCAAATTAATATGTAAATACTTAATAAAGCATAAAATTAAAATGAACTACTTCTTATATTTAATCTTAATTTCTTTACAGTTTTCCAAAAGTCCTGAGGGAATGAATAAATATATATCATTTTAAGCTGGTAGTATAGTTTTTAAGATTACTTTTTTTCATTTTGGAGAAAACTGTATTATAAGACATAAGCAAGAAAGACAGAAAATGAAGAGTAACTCATAGCCCGTGGCTGTATTGGTAAGATTCTGGGTTAGTAATATTTTACTTTTCCATTTAAATGGATACTAGTTCCAAATAAAATTTTTTTTTCACTTAAAGGACAGTACCAATGAAGCCACTGCCTATAAAGAATCTTGTAAAGAATTCCATCTTATTGATCCATGAAAGATACTTCAAGCCATATGCACACTCTTTTGAGCTGGAATAGCATGATAGACAGTTGGAATCTCTGGGGCTTAAATATACTTCATCACAAATATCTCCTGGTTCTGTTGACCTGGTCTCTTCTTTAAATAGGTGCCTGATGAAGTAAGGAAAAACTGGAGAAGTAGTGGACGTGTGTGTGTGCATGTTTCAATGATTCTGGATAGTCTAGATACTATATGACTAATGTATATTCTACTGGTCAAAATTGGCTCCCTGCTCTTTGTCTTTGCCCTTTCACACATAACTTTTAAGTAGATGGTCAACTTTATAAGGATAATTGTTGAGACTACATTTAGCTCATACTCTGAGTTCTAATGTCTTATATCCATTGTATTCAACCAAATGGATAGTTAAAGAAGTCTAGGTGTCATTTCAGGCTCAACATGTCTAAACTAGGAAAATCAGTTTATTATTTCGTATTCTCTGCTCCTTCCTCTACAATGGATGTTTTGACTTCTCCCTTTTCTTCTTTCATATCTCACCACAGAGAATCCATTGTATAATTTTATCAGTTGTATCAGCACATTTCTACCATTCATTCTTTTCTTGCTCTCCCTACTGCAACTAGGCAAATTCTGTTCCTTATGATATTGTTATACAATAAAAAAGAAACATCTTTGCTCCTTTTTCATCCTTATCCCGACTTATGTATTTCTTCCAATTCATTATATACATTGAGACATTTATTTAATTACATATTCATAGAAATATAATTAATAGACATGCTAATTTGAAAGTATAACAAATAAATAAATATATTTTATTTATAATAATAAGCCAAGGTAAATAAAAGTTAAATATATGTATGTTTTTAAATAATAACACTAAAAATCCTTCAAAAATGATTCTGTTACTCTTTTGGTCTAAAATGTTTTTATAAGGAAAAATGTGAAAAAATCCTTACCATGATGGTGCATTTATTTTATAGCTTTTAATAAGTGAATGGGGAAATTCAATAATAACATTTAACACTATGTAGAGAACATTCATTGGAAGGACTGATGCCGAAGCTGAAACTCCAACACTTTGGCCACCTGATGCAAAGAACTGACTCATTGGAAAAGACCCTGATGCTGGGAAAGATTGAGGGCAGGAGAAGGGGACGACAGAGGATGAGATGGTTGGATGGCATCATTGACACAATGGACATGAGTTTGAATAAACCCCAGGAGTTGGTGAAGGACCGGGAGACCTGGCATGCTGCCGTCCATGGTGTCACAGAGTCAGACACGACTGAGTGACTGAACTGAACTGAGAGAATATTTAATACTATGGTACTGGAAGAGCTGGAGGGAAGTGAGAGTATGAGTGAGGTCTGTTTTTGCAGTCTCCACACTTTTTTCTGCCTTAAATGTGTGGCCACCCCAGAAGATCTTCCACAGTGTAAATAGTGAGTTTTTGCTCATTAAAAGCTTTTTACAGTAAGAAAGTAAACTGTCATGACTTTGGAGACAGATGGCTTTTAGCTAACAATTAAATTTCTCTTTTGCTCTTTTTATTTTTAAAATTTTACCTTGGGTCAATGGTAGCAATTTGTTTTTTTAGAAAATTTTCTATTGAAATAATTGTTTGAATTTATTGATATAAAACTTTAACTACATAAAAGATTAAAATATTTATTTTTTAACTCTGTCCCTTTTTTATTGTACTGTTGAGTCTCTTGTCTTTTTAATTAATTAAAAAAATCTTGTTTGGTTTTTAGAGATTAGTTAATTCTATTATTAGCTTCTTTAAAAACCATTTGCCATTGTGAAATAGATGACCAGTGCAAGTCTGATGCATGAAACAGGGCACTCAAAGCCAGTGCTCTGGGACAATCCAGAGGGATGGGGTGGAGAGGGAGGTGGGAGGGGAGTTCAGGATGGGGGGCGGCACATGTACACCCACGGCTGTTTCATGTTAGTATAAGGCAATAACCACCACAATATTGTAAAGTAATTAGCCTCCGATTAAAATAAATAAAAAAGTTTTTCTTCAACTGTGTTGTTGAGATTCTCTGATCTTAACTCCTCACTCAATAATTTCTGCTTTTATTTTTATTATTTCCTCCTCTCTACTCTAATAAATGGAATTTATTCCATTATTGATTTATAATCTATTATATGTCCTTTTATTTCAAACATTTCTTGCATTTTAATACCCTGAATACCACTTATTTTTAAGTACAATTTTAGTTCTGTTCAAGTTTGCTTTAAGTAAAACTTCAAGTTTGTTATTTTCATTGTCATTTAATGTCAAACATTCTGTGATTTCCTTTTTTGGGTTTTCTTTTTACCAAGAAAATACCAAACATGGAAGGCTCCATGGTGTAGGGGAGCAGAGGCTGGGCCCTGGCACCACACTGCTGTGTTCAGTCCATCCCTATACTTACTAAACCTGAGAACATAGGCAAGTTAATTATCAGCTGTGTGTACTGTTCTCTCTTCTAAAAATGTGCATAAAAAGTAATGGCCTCACATAGTTGTTATGAGGACTAAGTGAAGGGATATCTGACCAGCACCTTGAACTGTAGGCTGCTTCTTAAACTCTAGCGCCCTCAGTTTATCTCAGGATGGAATGAGCTGTTTTTCAACCTTTTTATTTATCCATAGGTAGCATTTTGGAGAGTACTTGCAATATTTTTAAAATATATTTGGAGAGGGCCACTCAGAAGAGAACCTCTCGCTGTCTCCTCCTGCCTCGAGACCATTTACCTACTTCGCTATCCTCTGGCTTTGCCTTTCTGTCTTTTTCTTCCCCACGATGACATTGTTGTTTGTCACTCAGCTGTGTCCAACTCCTTGGACTGCAGCATGCCAGCTTCCCTTCCTTCACTATCTCTCTGAGTTTGTTCAAACTCATGGTGACGTACTTTGTTCTAAAACACACATGTATGTGCACACACACACTTTAAAATGTTTAATCCATAACTTCTGCTTTTGAAACAGATAAGATCCTCAAAGCAAAGTTAAATCTTTATTGGAAGTCCACAAAAACCAATGTTAGAATGTCAATGTATGGCAAAAACCACCACAATATTATAAAGTAATTAGCCTCCAATTAAATTAATTTAAAAAAAGCAAAGAGGTGATTGAATAAGTGAATGAGGGAATAATAAAAAAAAAAAAAAGAGTATTATCCTTACCTTCCTGAGAATTTTCTGATTCCCCATAGAGACGACAGGTGATAGCCAGGAAAATTTGGTAAATGTGTTTGAAGACATTATGCTTTTATAGAAAACAGTGCTCAAGTGAGACTACCTATTTCTCAAACTCAGAGTTGTCAATATGCATTAAGAATGGTTGCATAAAAATTAGACATAGGTGAGATTTGCCTTTATAAGTGAGAAAAATATGACTTTTAACTAAACAATTGTATTTTTTATAAAAATTTATTTTCAAAGGGTAAAAATGGTTGCTATTTACAGTCATACAGATATTTAAAAATATTTTAACAAAAAACAAAAATGTTCATGACACTTAGGTTGCAATGAAAATATACCCATGAGACAGGCAGAAATAACCTCAATATGAAAACACCTAAAAGTGATACTTGGCAGGTTTATCATCAGTTATAGCAATGTTAGATTTTTTTCTCTCACATCAGAACTAAGATGATGGCATTGTGTATTTTTAAAATGAAAGGCTGAAAGCTTATGAGAGCAAAAAACAAAATGAATGCTGTCTATCTTAAGATATATTCTATTTTGTGAGAGATGGAACTAAATCTAGAATCAACAATCTTGATTGATTGATAGAAAAATATCAATTTTTTTGGAGATGGGATGATAGGTTTGGTGGTTCATCTTTTAATATCAGTCAGTCAGTTCAGTCACTGTCCGACTCTTTGCGGCCCCATGGACTGCAGCACACCAGGCTTCCCTGTCCATCACCAACTCCTGGAGCTTGCTCAAACTCATGTCCATTGAGTTGGTGATGCCATCCAATCATCTCATCCTCTATCATCCCTTTCTACTCCTGTCTTCAGTCTTTCCTCAGAGTCTTTTCCAACATCACAGTTCAAAAGCATCAATTCTTCAGTGCTCAGCTTTCTTTATAGTCCAACTTGCACATCCATATGTGACTACTGGAAAAACCAAAGCTTTGAGGAGATGGACCTTTGTTGGGAAAGTGACGTCTCTGCTTTTTAATACGCTGTCTAGGTTGGTCATAGCTTTTCTTTCAAGGAGCAAGCATCTTTCAATTTCATGGCTGCAGTCACCATCTGCAGTGATTTTGGAGCCCCCCAAAATAAAGTCTGTCACTGTTTCCATTGTTTCCCCATCTATTTACCATGAAGTGATGGGACTAGATGCCATGATCTTAATTTTCTGAATGTTGAACTTTAAGGCAGCTTTTTCACTCTCTTTTTTCACTTTCATCGAGAGGCTCTTTAGTTCTTGTTTTCTGCCATAAGGGTGGTATCCTTCTAATATATAGGATAATTAATTTTCATATATTTTTCAAGTATTGCATATTCTCTCCAAAATGCTACCTATGAACAAATAAAAAGGTGGAAAGCAGCTAGTTCCATCCTGAGACAAATGGAGGGTGCTAGAGTTTAAGAAGCAGGGTACAGAGGCTGAGCAGATGAAATTGTTCTCTTTTGCTCTTTTCTTCCCAACACTGGAAAGTTGAGGATGCAGTGGGAAATTTGGATCTTAGCCTGGACTTGAAGGGGCTTCCCTGGTGGCTCAGATGGTAAAGCATCTGCCTACAATGTGAGTGACCTGGGTTCAATCCCTGGGTTGGGAAGATCTCCCGGAGAAGGAAATGGCAACCTACTCCAGTATTCTTGCCTGGCAAATCCCATGGATGGTGGAACCTGGTAGGCTACAGTCCATGGGGTCACAGAGAGTCAGATATGACTGAGCAATTTCACTTTCACTGGACTTGAAAGGAACAAGTTCAATTTTGATATCTTATCTTAAAAGTTGGCACAAAAACTTGGCTGAACCATGTGGGATGTAGGTGTGGAGCAGATCATAGTATAGACAGAATAGCCCTCCTTGAACATGTTCTTCAATTATGGTCCCTTTAAAAAGTGTTAGAAATTATGTACTGTTGAGAGTTAAACTGTGGCTAAAAAAATCTTCAAGGAAGCAGTGTGAACAGTCAGTTAAAAGAGAAGTCAAACAGTGAGATATTATGAAAGTAATGAAGATGCAATTCTGTTTTATCTGCTTATTCTTCTTTCAACCAAAAATGCAGATTCGTCCCACAGCAAGTCCTCTCTCCAGCCTCAGTTAGAATCTGTCTAGGCCATTCATTGCCACATTGATTGCTTTCAAGATCTTGAGTTAAAATATTTCCTTATTATCTTTCTTCTACCTCTTTCTGAATTTGTCCCTCATTTCTACTTTTTTCTTTTTTCCATTTTCACTGACCCACCTTCAATCTCAACCAGCATTTCAACACGCTAACATTTGGTGTTTTGCTGATTTTCTCCAACCCTATCTAGACCTATCCGCTCACGCTGAATTTTCTTTTGTCTCCTCAAGCCCACTTACATCCTTAGCCTCTGTGATTAGAGTAGAACTAAATCCTAGTTTAACTCTCTAAAGCAATCCAAATAAGATCAACTCATTCATTTAAGTCTGTGCATTTAAAAGGGACTATTATCACTCAAATAATGGACATTGCAATGTTCTTATGAAGTATTTATGGTGAACTTATGAAATCAACCATGTAAGCCCACATCCTTATCCTCACTCTTCATCTCCAAAAGTGGAACTCACATGTCTCAGTAAATCAAAGCATTGTAAAGTAGAAATTAAATTGAGAATCACAATTTCATCAATTTTGATGAACTATAATTCAAAATTTATTCCAGCTCATCAAATCAACCTTCAATTTATAAATTCTTTGCTAAAATATTGATAATACAGTTCAAGCTAAGTTATTCCTTTTTGTTTTTAAATAAATTCTCATTTATAAGTGACTCTGTAGAGGATAAGCATTCACCAAGTTTAAAAAAAAACAAAAAAGTTCTTTTTAGAATACTGGTTCAAACTATATTATAATCACGACTACCCCCTTTGAAACAACTACAAAATCTCAAAGAGAACCAAATATTAGCTGGACTCAAGAAAGAAAACTACAACACTATATATCATAATACTGCCTAATTACATTATATTAAATGAGGGAGGCTTCCCTGCTGGCTCAGTTGGTAAAGAATCTGTCTGCAATGCAGGAGACCTGGGTTCAATCCCTGGGTCAGGAACATCCCCTAGAGAGGGAAATGACATTCCACTCTAATATTCTTGCCTGGAGAATTCCATAGACAGAGGAGCCTGGTGGGCTACAGTCCATGGGATCCCAAAGAGTCCAACAGGACTGAGCAATTAACGCTTTGTTTCACTTTGAAAGTGAGAGAAAGAATCTGACCGGAAAGTAGAGTAGGACAAAGAGTTTGTTTTCCTACTAAGTTAGAGAAAAGTTTGAAGAAATATTTAAGAAGTGTTATGAAACTTCTGAAAGCAAGTATATCTTGACTTCATAATCTTCATTTTTTATTTGCATTTCAGAAAACTAGTAATACCTTCCATATGTATAACAATAATTTGTGGGTCATGGAACAAAAACCTCATGTGACAAAATAAAGGAAAATACATTATTATGGAAAAGAAAAAAATTACTTGTGACAATAACATTAAGAAATTTTATTGTTATGGAATTAAAGTTAACAAAACCCAACAATGTAGCAAACTGACTACATTAATCTCTCCCAACTTATTGCCCTCATTTTCTTTTTTAACATTTGGAGACATCTTATGTCGTTAAGAGTGACAAGTTTAGAAGACATCTATTTAAATCCTTTAGAACCTTAAGAAAGACAGAATTGTGGCAGTAAAAAACATTTAATTAGGAGTCAGAATTCCTGGCTTCTCATTAAGAATCTTAATGTCCTATATACTCTGAACCATCAAAATAACTTGGTGTTTAATTACAATAACACTTCTCATTAACAGTGAATTTCCCTCAGCTTTTCAGGTTTACTGGAGAAGTAAGGGAGAAGGCAATGACAACCCACTCCAGTACTCTTGCCTGGAAAATCCCATCAGCAGCAGCAGCAGCGAATGGCAACCACTGCAGTATTCTTGCCTGGAAAATTTCATGGAAGAGGAGCCTGGCAGGCTACAGTCCATGGGGTCACAAAGAGTCGGACATGACTGAATGACTTCACTTTTCAGGTTTATTATAGTATATTCTAATTTCCCTTCGGTGTATCTTTTACTCAACTATGAAAGTATTTATTGCAGAGCAAACAAGTTTACAGGCATGAGTCGCTGCTGCTGCTGCTAAGTCGCTTCAGTAGTGTCTGACTCTGTGCGACCCCATAGACGGCAGCCCAGCAGGCTCCTCCGTCCCTGGGATTCTCCAGGCAAGAACACTGGAGTGGGTTGCCATTTCCTTCTCCAATGCATGCAAGTGAAAAGTGAAAGTAGTTGCAGTCAAAAAGAGAAAAATAGAATCAGGAATTAAGAAAACCAACAAAGCTGAAGAATGAGTAAAATTACAGGATTTTCTAGTGATACAATCCCGAGAGAATGAAAGATGCTGAAAAATGTATGAACATGCTCCTTAGAACTGCACTCATACAGCTATTAGGAGAGAAGCAGGACAACATGTAGGAGAGAGTGACAGAGTCAGGCCAAAGTTCCCAAGTGCTTGGAGCATGTTGGTATGAAGTCCTTGTGGGTGATGTGAATGGAAATGCAATTTTGAAAGTCTGTATGTAATAATGTCTATCTGACTGGCTTCCATGAAGATTGCTCAGAGCTTTTGCCCTTTGAAGCACTCCAATTATTATTTACCTCTAGAGATGATGGTTGAATGCTGGAGTTGGGTATTAGGAAAAAAAAAAATCTCAAATCATTGTATTAGGAAAGCATTGAGAATGTGGGCAGATTTCTCCGTATCTCTCTTTTCCAACTTCACTCTCTTGACTTTCTGTCATACACACAAATAATTACATACTTCTTAATATTTCTACCATCAGCAACAAAGCAAGAAATGCTCTAAAAATCTCATGAAAAGTGGAAAAATTTAAGTATTCAGTAAATAAGAATTCCATTATTATAAAGTACATCTTTTATTAATGTGCTTATTTATTTATAACTCATCTATTCCTCAAAGGAATTGAACTGGCTACTTTAGGATATGCTGATGTTTCCTTTTTTTAGTGTGCTATGGTCATTGTTTTATTTTTGTTAAAGTTTTTAAAAACATAATTTTCTAATTGCTTTAGGCAATGGCACCCCACTCCAGTACTCTTGCCTGGAAAATCCCATGAACGGGAGAGCCTGGTAGGCTGCAGTCCATGGGGTTTCAAACAGTTGGACACGACTGAGTGACTTCACTTTCACATTTCACTTTCATGCATTGGAGAAGGAAATGGCAACCCACTCCAGTGTTCTTGCCTGGAGAATCCCAGGGACGGGGGAGCCTGGTGGGCTGCCATCTCTGGGGTCGCACAGAGTCGGACACGACTGAAGTGACTTAGCAGTAGCAGTCACTCCTCAGATTCCAAGTCTTTTTTAAAAAAAAAAAAAAAAACAAGATCTGAAATATTTTAATTGCATAAAGATTTTAGAAATGTATCCCATGTTAGCAATAGAATACACTTTGTGGCAATGTTGCTATCAAAGTAGTCGACACATCAAGTGTGAAGTAGCCCCTCTTGTTAAATCTGAAAAGAGAAATTCCAATGTAAAAGCTTTATTTCTTGAGAAGAAAGCTTTTCTGCTATAGGACTGACTTCTCACCCAGTGTAGAATGTGTTTGAAGCAAATCTCTTTTGCCATCAGTAGGCATCACAGCCCTGTGACAAAAAGCACTGGAAGGGGAGGCAGAATGCCAGTAAAGCACTATGTAGATACAGCAGGTAAATAGTACTTGAAAAAGGTGTGTAATTATTCCAAAGCTTTCAAATACCTGTTTTCATATACATTTAGAAGCTGATATAAAATATGAAGGAAAAAAAGACTATGGGAGTGGTCACTTTCTTGGCTGACAGTGCTTCTAAGATTTTTTATTGCATTCCTTACTTAGTCTTGTATTGTCTAACAAACTAACAAGGAAACCATTTGAAAATAGCTTTGATTGATAATCCAACAGTGTCGATGACAAGCAAACGTTTTCCACTTTGTCAAATTCCTGATCAAAGAAGCTTTGGCTGTTTTGCAATTCATAAAAAGCAATGCCCTCAAGTGGCCATGTTGAGCCTACGTACAGTATCTCAATAAGGGGAACCAGCGTTCCTTTAGAGAAAGTGCTGATTTTCGGGCTGGGCAGGATACATGGAAGATGAGATGGTAATACATCACACCAAATATCAAGGGACTGTTCAAAACGATCATGTGAAAAGGCTCTCACTGACTGAAAATCAGACAATTAGATCATCAAAAAGAATTATAACCACAAAAGACTGCATCACTTCAAATATATTTAGATCTGTGGGTTTATAATGGTACTAAAATATTAACTAATAGCACACAATTAGACCATGTCAGTGAACTAATCCATTATGTTAAAAACTGGCACAAGGAGAATCAAATATGTCTGAACAGCTGCTAACATCACACAAAGAGAGAAAACTAGATATTATGTGTCTCAGGGTGAAAGACGATTACATTACCTTTTAAGTAGTCTCATAAAAATAAAGAAAATAAAAATTGAGGCAAATTTGATGCAGTCAACGAAATCAGACTATGGGCAATTTCAAAGGGCACATTCCTCTTTCTTCAACACATAAATTTCTTGGGAGAGGAAAGAGATGGAGAATATGACACAAGATTAGGAGAAAATTAATCAGTTGTCATACTTGGACCATAGGCTTATGCTGATTCCATGAAATAGCATAGATGCAGACATCGCCCATGGTTCCTGGCACATAGAGAATGCTCCACAATTATTATTTCTTCATAGAGAAGGAAATATCTCCTCTGTTTTTACCTTGGGAGGCATTAAACTATAACAATGTAAAATATTTTAAGCTAATTGGTAGAACATATTATTTTGAAGGGTGTATTTCTTGACTTTTCACGAAATTCTGTTTTTAGTTCTTAACATTTTTGAAGCATCAATATTATTACAGATAGATAACTTCCTGAATTTAGCAATAGAGAAGGTCACTTTTCTCTTAGCAATCTGAAAGGAGTATGAGAATGAAAAACATCTGACTTTTCCTGCCTTGTTTATTATGACATTTATTGAAGAAACTATTTTAAATCTTGGAATTTTCCCAGAGTCACTTTCCATTTTGTTGTAATATTCAACCTCCTATAAATAACAAGTGTCAATATTATCCACTGGTGACACTGATTATTTTTGCTAGGACTTTGGTTACTTGCTTTTCTCTTTTAAACTTGTTCATAACTGATTTCTCTTGAGTATTGGAAAAATTTTTTCATTGTTAGTCTTTCCAAAAGAATAGGAAAAAGGGCTTATGCTAGAGTCACAATATAGTTCAATTAGTAGGAAATAAAACTCATGATGACTTCCTTAGAATATATATGGTCTTCCAGATAGAATATAAGTCAAAATAGACAAGGGAAGCAGAGGTAGACTAAGTTTTAGTTCTTAAAATGTTATTTTTAACAAAGCTGGTGTAAGAATTCTTTCAGATGCTTCTTGGTGACCTAGATATTTTAAACACATATTTGAAACATACTGTAAGTGTGTGTCACCCCACGCCCGAGGCCAGGGGTGGTGGCCGGGAGGAGCAACCTGACATCCAAGGAGCAGTGGGAGGGCCTAGAGGAGCTATCCCATGTTGAAGGTCAGGAAGGGTGGCAGTGAGGAGATACCCCTCGTCCAAGGTAAGGAGCAGCAGCTGTGCTTTGCTGGAGCAGCTGTGAAGAGATACCCCATGCCCAAGGTAAGAGAAACCCAAATAATATGGTAGGTGTTGCAAGAGGGCATCAGAGGGCAGACACACTGAAACCATACTCACAGAAAACTAGTCAATCTAATCACACTAGGACCACAGCCTTGTCTAACTCAATGAAACTAAGCCATGCCCGTGGGGCAACCCAAGATGGGCGGGTCATGGTGGAGAGGTCTGACAGAATGTGGTCCACTGGAGAAGGGAATGGCAAACCACTTCAGTATTCTTGCCTTAAGAACCCCATGAACAGTATGAAAAGCCAAATGATAGGATACTGAAAGAGGAACTCCCCAGGTCAGTAGGTGCCCAATATGCTACTGGAGATCAGTGGAGAAATAACTTGGGAAAGAATGAAGGGACGGAGCCAAAGCAAAAACAATACCCAGCTGTGGATGTGACTGGTGATAGAAGCAAGATCCGATGCTGTAAGAGCAATATTGCATAGGAACCTGGAATGTCAGGTCCATGAATCAAGGCAAATTGGAAGTGGTCAAACAAGAGATGGCAAGGGTGAACGTTGACATTCTAGGAATCAGCGAACTAAAATGGACTGGAATGGGTGAATTTAACTCAGATGACCATTATATCTACTACTGTGGGCAGGAATCCCTCAAAAGAAATGGAGTAGCCATCATGGTCAACAAGAGTCCGAAATGCAGTACTTGGATGCAATCTCAAAAACGACAGAATGATCTCTGTTCGTTTCCAAGGCAAACCATTCAATATCATGGTAATCCAAGTCTATGCCCCAACGAGTAATGCTGAAGAAGCTGAATTTGAACGGTTCTATGAAGACCTACAAGACCTTTTAGAACTAACACCCAAAAAAGATGTCCTTTTCATTATAGGGGACTGGAATGCAAAAGTAGGAAGTCAAGAAACACCTGGAGTAACAGGCAAATTTGGCCTTGGAATGCTGAATGAAACAGGGCAACAACTAATAGAGTTTTGCCAAGAAAATGCACTGGTCATAGCAAACACCCTCTTCAAACAACACAAAAGAAGACTCTACACATGGACATCACCAGATGGTCAACACCGAAATCAGATTGATTATATTCTTTGCAGCCAAAGATGGAGAAGCTCTATATAGTCAACAAAAACAAGACCAGGAGCTGACTGTGGCTCAGATCATGAACTCCTTATTGCTAAATTCAGACTCAAATTGAAGAAAGTAGGGAAAACCGCTAGACCATTCAGGTATGACCTCAACCAAATCCCTTATGATTATACAGTGGAAGTGAGAAATAGATTTAAGGGCCTAGATCTGATAGATAGAGTGCTTGATGAACTATGGAATGAGGTTAGTGACATTGTACAGGAGACAGGGATGAAGACCATCCCCATGGAAAAGAAACGCAAAAAAGCAAAATGGCTGTCTGGGGAGACCTTACAGATAGCTGTGAAAAGAAGAGAGGCAAAAACAAAGGAGAAAAGGAAAGATATAAGCATCTGAATACAGAGTTCCAAAGAATAGCAAGAAGAGATAAGAAAGCCTTCTTCAGCGATCAATGCAAAGAAATAGAGGAAAACAACAGAATGGGAAAGACTAGAGATCTCTTCAAGAAAATTAGAGATACCAAGGGAACATTTCATGCAAAGATGGGCTTGATAAAGGACAGAAATGGTCTGGACCTAACAAAAGCAGAAGATATTATGAAGAGGTGGCAAAAATACACAGAACTGTACAAAAAAGATATTCATGACCAAGATATTCACGATGGTGTGATCACTCATCTAGAGCCAGACCTCCTGGAATGTGAAGTCAAGTGGGCCTTAGAAGGCATCACTACGAACAAAGCTAGTGGAGGTGATAGAATTCCAGTTGAGCCATTTCAAATCCTGAAAGATGATGCTGTGAAAGTGCTGCACTCAATATGCCAGCAAGTTTGGCCTCAGCAGTGGCCACAGGACTGGAAAAGGTCAGTTTTCGTTCCAATCCCAAAGAAAGGCAATGCCAAAGAATGCTCAGACTATCGCACAATTACACTCATCTCACATGCTAGTAAAGTAATGCTCAAAATTCTCCAAGCCAGGCTTCAGCAATATGTGAACTGTGAACTCCCGGATGTTCAAGCTGGTTTTAGAAAAGGCAGAGGAACCAGAGATCAAATTGCCAACATCTGCTGGATCATGGAGAAAGCAAGAGAGTTCCAGAAAAACATCTATTTCTGCTTTATTGACCATGCCAAAGCCTTTGACTGTGTGGATCACAATAAACGGTGGAAAATTCTGAAAGAGATGGGAATACCACACCACCTGACCTGCCTCTTGAGAAATCTGTATGCAGGTCAGGATGCAACAGTTAGAGCTGGACATGGAACAACAGACTGGTTCCAAATAGGAAAAGGAGTAGGTCAAGGCTGTATATTGTCACCCTGCTTATTTAACTTCTATGCAGAGTACATCATGAGAAACACTGGACTGGAAGAAACACAAGCTGGAATCAAGATTGCCAGGAGAAATCTCAATAACCTCAGATATGCAGATGACACCACCCTTATGGCAGAAAGTGAAAAGGAACTAAAAAACCTCCTGATGAAAGTGAAAGAGGAGAGTGAAAAAGTTGGCTTAAAGCTCAACATTCAGAAAACGAAGATCATCATCCGGTCCCATCACTTCATGGGAAATAGATGGGGAAACAGTGCAAACAGTGTCAGACTTTATTTTTCTGGGCTCCAAAATCACTGCAGATGGTGACTACAGCCATGAAATTAAAAGATGCTTACTCCTTGGAAGAACAGTTATGACCAACCTAGATAGTATATTCAAAAGCAGAGACATTACTTTGCCGACTAAGATCTGTCTAGTCAAGGCTATGGTTTTTCCTGTGGTCATGTATGGATGTGAGAGTTGGACTGTGAAGAAAGCTGAGCGCTGAAGAATTGATGCTTTTGAATTGTGGTGTTGGAGAAGACTCTTGAGAGTCCCTTGGACTGCAAGGAGATCCAACCAGTCCATTCTGAAGGAGATCAGCCCTGGGATTTCTTTGGAAGGAATGATACTAAAGCTGAAACTCCAGTACTTTGGCCACCTCATGCGAAGAGTTGACTCATTGGAAAAGACTCTGATGCTGGGAGGGATTGGGGGCAGGAGGAGAAGGGGACGACAGAGGATGAGATGGCTGGATGGCGTCACTGACTCGATGGACGTGAGTCTGAGTGAACTCCGGGAGTTGGTGATGGACAGGGAGGCCTGGCGTGCTGCGATTCATGGGGTCCCAAAGAGTTGGACACGACTGAGTGACTGAACTGAACTGTAAATGTGTGTGGCATGGAATGGGTTACCATTCCTTTTCCAGGAGATCTTTCTGACCCAGGGATTGAACCTGTGTCTCCAACATTGCAGGTAGATTCTTTACCATCAGTGCTACCAGGGAAGCCCCATATATATGCATATAGAACAAGTATGAAAAAACTTAAGCAGGTGCTCTGAATGTCATGGTAGTTGACATTGGCATTTATTCTGCTGATTACTTGAATTCCCTGATAATTTGAGGGAATGTCCTGTGTGCAATCTTTGGTGGGATGCTGAGCCTGACTTTCCTCTATTCACAGCAAAAGGGGTTGGGCATTTCCTCTCTCCACCTGCTGGCACTGGTTAACTGGATGCTTCCACTGAGACTTTGCATTTGGAGTGAATAAAATAAAGATGTCCTGACGGCTGAGGATCACTCACTGTGGCCACGGCAGAGGCACAACACAGGAATGAAGATGGCACAGGCCAGTGCTGATACGGTGTCAGCAGTGGGTCAGGAAGTATGCCTCTAGGGCTCAGGATACTTAAAGTAGTGTCTTAACGGCACTGTTCTTGTGGTATGACACTCACTGACTTCTCTGCTGCCTAGCCTTCTGTGTTAGTCTGGGTGGGAATAGAAATAGGACTTTTAACCTCCAGAAGTGTGAGAATAAATTTCTTTTGTGTAAGTAGTAGTTTGTGGGGCCTTTTTTTACAGCAACCCTAGAAAACTAATACAAAACCTTTATCACTTTTACAATCAGGTTTGTGTAGCAGTAATTGTATCTAGTTTGCTTTGGAAAAATAGTTCTCAGCTTTATCAGATTCTTTTACAAGAGCAAACATCACTCCCTTTTACTATCCTGAAATAAAATTCATAGATAATACAATCCACCTACCTAATTTCATAAAATACCATTATTTTATTCCAATATTTTATGTACCAAAATTATATAATATCATGTCTTTAGGACCATCTAATCAGTAAGATTAATTTATAATAATTTTATTAACTTGTTATAAAGTAATAAATGTTTCAATATTTAAATGTCTTAGCAAGACTTCAGTAGAAGATGTAGAGAAGTAGTCAGATGTTTATACCAGAAGTGAAACATGCACAGGTTTTTGTTGTTTGTTATTAATGATTCAAATACCCTGGGTAGCATTACAGTTTGTTATGATTTTCTGCAATAGTTAACAACCTTTGTTGCTTTCCAAAAAATAAAATAATTATTTTATTTTATTTGCATGATAATTTGCATGATAATTTCATCATTTACTTGATGATACCATGCTAAGTTATCAAAACTCAGGTTAATGATCAATTCCTTTTGGAATCATTAACAACATTCCATCATAATTATTCCTTCCTTATATTTCCCTATATCTGTACATGTCCATTTTTATACATGGATATGTAGGTATATGAGCAGCCTGATGCTGGAAGTGCTTTAGTAAGAAGGTGCCAAGTGCTTTTGGTTCTGTAAGAGTGAGAAGATCCCATCACAGCAGTTGTGGCAGGCACTTCTTAGATATGGGAGATGGGCAGGGGGCAGGTCTGTGATGAGGACCCTTCATTTACCTGAATGGGCTTTGGCTGGGATCCCTCAACTCTAGGGCCCCTCAACTCTAGGGTCCCCTCCAAAGTGCACTGGTAGGAAAAGGCTGTGAAACATTAAACATCTGTAACCACAAATGTAAAACAAAACCAAACCAGTTTGCTAACTATAGTGTTTAACTAGAGAGAAAATGAGCTGAACAGTGGGTTAGGGTTTGTGAAGGAGCAGATACCTAACATTATTCTTCAGCTCTCTTGAGTTTGTTTTACGCCCTGGAAAATAGCAGTGTTTGTGAATTTTGTAGTGATTTAGTCATCTCTGAAAGGAAATGGCAACCCACTCCAGTGTTCTTGCCTGGAGAATCCCAGGGATGGCGGAGCCTGGTGGACTGCCGTCTATGTGGTTGCACAGAGTCGGACATGACTGAAGCGACTTAGCAGCAGCAGCCGCCGCAGTCATCTCTTAAAGTTGTGATATCTGAGGCTCCTTCACGTTGGAGGATTGCTGTGATATCTAGCAGGATATGTCTATCACACCTGGATCTGGATAAAGGAACTGAGAAAATGACTTTGAGAGGTCAGGCCTTCCTGGTCTCCTTTCCAAGATCACTTTTTACCAACATGAGCAACCCCCTACCCCTGTTTGCAGAATTGTCAACACCATAGTGTATGCTATCCTTAGACCAGGATTACCATTTGAGCAATGGGTCAAGAACGGTTTCAGCAAAAAGAACAGCCTCATCCCTGAAATAGAACCACATCAGGTAGACATTTCTCCCTCTCCTGATCATTGGTAACTGTAAAGAAATAAGGCAAGATGGCTTTAACACATGGCTTTAACAAAATGAATGTTAGGAATGAACTTTGGTGAAGCTGGATAAGACTTACAGGAATACCAGAGGGTGAGAGCCCTAGATCTGACCAAGATGTGTATTTTGCCCTTAAATTATCAAGAGCCCTGATTTGTTTAAATACTTGTAAATTCTAGTTGTCTTCTTTTGCTCTGTGTTTCTACTAGCGTGGGCGCTTGCTCAGTCACTTCAAACGTGTTCAACTCTTTGGAACCTCATGGACTGTAGCCTGCCAGGTTCCTCTGTCCCTAGAGTTTTCCAGGCAAGAATATTGGAATAGATTGCTATTTCCTACTCCCAGAGATCTTACTGACCCTGGGATTGAACTCGCGCCTCTTGTGTCTCCTGCACTGGCAGGCAGATCCCTTACCATTGCACAACTTAGGAAGCCTTCCATTACTTAGATTTTTTTTTTTTTTTTGAGTAAGGAAGTCATTTCATTTTGATTTAGTCTATATAATACACTGGCTTATTTCCTTTTAATTGTTTAAATATTTGTGTAACTTTTAAAATTATGAGCACCTATGTACAGTGTATTAAACTTTTAATTAATGGTTGTAAGAGATAATATTTATTGTATTTGGTATGCAGAATTACTGTGGTGAGTCCTTCATATAAGCCATCTCATTTAATTCTCATCAAAATGGAGAAGATAAACAGAGTGTTTAAGAACTTGCTTTTAACAATATTAGTGGTAGAACGAGAACTAAGATTTGTTCAATTCTGAAACACATATGTGAATGCATGTTAAGTCACTTCAGTCATGTCAGACTCTTTGCAACCCTACGGGTTTAGCCCACCAGGCTCCTCTGTCCATGAAATTCTCCAGGCAAGAACACTGGAGTGGGTTGCCATGCCCTCCTCCAGAGGATCTTCCCGACTCAGGGATCGAATCTATGCATCCTGCAGCTTCTGGATTGCAGGTGGATTCTTTACTGCTGAGCCATTGGGAAGCCCCTCTGAAGCCCATACTTACAGCCATTTATATTGTATGTACTTCTTCCTTGAGCTGAGGCAGTCTCATGACTGGAAATAATGAGAATGAAGTTTTAGGATGGTGTACAAGTCTTAAGCCTACTATTATTTAATTCTGTGCCTTTAATGTCTTCATAAAATGATGGGATTCTATGGTTTTCAAACTGCATTCATGAAAGCCATAGAATTTGGCAGTTCTTTCGGGAGGGGTGAAGGATGAAATGGGATGACACAATTGGGCTCCAGAACTTGTAACTACTTTATAGATTGAGATTTCAAATAAAAATTGGTTCTTCTGCTTAAAGACACTTAAAATTAAGAGATAATTGGCAAAGTATCATCCTGATTTAATCTGTGATATATGACTGTAAAATATTCTTATATGTCTTAGATAAATACAGTTGAACTGATGTTTTTTGATTTCCTTTAACGTTTTGGCTTCTCTATGTGAAGTTTCTGATACTATCAACTTCAGAAAGTTTATTTGACTCATCTTTCATGAGATAAAACATGGTTTTTATGAAAGAAGCTTAAGCCTTAATAGAGGAAGCCAAGACACCGACTTAATCAGCTAATACACTGAAAGCTTCAGCCACATTTTCTTTGTAAATGTTTGCTAAAAGAGATCAGAGAAATTTCATTTAGTAAGTAATTTTTCTTTTATTAACTTTCTGGTTATTGAGTTAACAATTAAGGAAAAAATAAGCATCACTTACTTAAAACTGATTTTGACCGTTAAGGTTAATTTTGGTCTTGCCTAGTGGTTCAGACAGTAAAGAATCTACCTATTTCAGTTATGTTCAGTTCAATTCAGTCGCTCAGTCGTGTCCAACTCTTTGCAACCCCATGAACTGCAGCACACCAGGCCTCTCTGTCCATCACCAACTCCCAGAGTCCATCCAAACCCATGTCCATTGAGTCGGTGATGCCATCCAACAATCTCATCCTCTGTCGTCTCCTTCTCTTAATGCCCTCAATCTTTCCCAGCATAAGGGTCTTTTCCAATGAGTCAACTCTTTACATCAGGTGGCCAAAGTATTGGAGTTTCAGCTTCAACATCAGTCCTTCCAATGAACACCCAGGACTTATCTCCTTTAGGATGGACTGGTTGGATCTCCTTGCAGGCCAAGGGACTCTCAAGAGTCGTCTCCAACACCACAGTTCAAAAGCATCCATTCGTCAGCACTCAGCTTTCTTTATAGTCCAACTCTCACATCCATACATGACCACTGGAAAAACCATAGCCTTGACCAGACAGACCTTTGTTGGCCAAGTAATGTCTTTGCTTTTTAATATGCTGTCTAGGCTGGTCATAACTTTCTGCCTATTTAAAAAGATTTAAAGTTATTTGAGGTTTTAAGACTCCATAAGTTTTGACATATTAATAAATAGTTTTTTAGACCAATAAAACAATAACCAAAGCAATAAAAGGAATCAAGCACTGCTGCTAATATGATTTGAATGCCAGTTCAGATGAATTTGCATCCATATTTTTTGATAGTTATACATTTTAACATAATTTGCTTTGTGAGTGACTAACAGTTTGCATTTTCTTTGAAAAGTGAAAATAAATCTATAGAGACACTTCTTAGTTTTGCCAGAAATCCAGTTCTGATACAATTTGCATGCATGTTAATTCAGTCGGACATGGCTGAACGACTGAACTGAACTGAATTTAAATTCTATGCAAAGCATATCATGAGAAACGCTGGGCTGGAAGAAGCACAAGCTGGAATCAAGATTGCCAGGAGAAATCTCAATAACCTCAGATATGCAGATGACACCACCCTTATGGCAGAAAGTGAAGAGGAACTAAAAAGCCTCCTGATGAAAGTGAAAGAGGAGAGTGAAAAAAGTTGGCCTAAAGCTCAACATTCAGAAAATGAAGATCATGGCATCTGGTCCCATCACTTCATGGGAAATAGATGGGGAAACAGTGGAAACAGTGTCAGACTTTATTTTGGGGGGGCTCCAAAATCACTGCAGATGGTGACTGCAGCCATGAAATTAAAAGACGCTTACTCCTTGGAAGAAAAGTTATGACCAACCTAGATAGCATATTCAAAAGCAGAGACATTACTTTGCCAACAAAGGTCTGTCTAGTCAAGGCTATGGTTTTTTCTGTGGTCATGTATGGATGTGAGAGTTGGACTGTGAAGAAGGCTGAGCACCAAAGAATTGATGGTTTTGAACTGTGGTGTTGGAGAAGACTCCTGAGAGTCCCTTGGACTGCAAGGAGATCCAAGCAGTCCATTCTAAAGGAGATCAGTCCTGGGTGTTCTTTGGAAGAAATGATGCTGAGGCTGAAACTCCAATACTTTGGCCACCTCATGCGGAGTTGACTCATTGGAAAAGATTCTGATGCTGGGAGGGATTGGGGGCAGGAGGAGAAGGGGTGACAGAGGATGAGATGGCTGGATGGTTTCACCGACTCGATGGACGTGAGTTTGGTGAACTCCGGGAGTTGGTGATGGACAGGGAGGCCTGGCGTGCTGCGATTCATGGGGTCGCAAAGAGTCGGACACGACTGAGAGAGTGAACTGAACTGAAATCGCTTCAGTGGTGTCCAACTCTGCGACTCTATGGATTGTAACCCGCCAGTCTCCTCTGACCATGGAATTCTCCAGGAAAGAATACTGGAGTGGATTGCCATCTCCTCCTACAGAGGGTCCTCCTGAGCCAGGTTCGAACCCCCATCTGTAGTGCCTCCTGCACTGGCAGGCAGGTTCTTTACCACTAGCCCACCTGGGAAGCCCCGATACAATTTAGGAACAGCTATACATTTAAAGAATTCAGCATTATAGGAGAGACTGTTTTTCAGCAAAGAAATTGTTACTAAGTTCAAACAAAGTTTTCAAAATCATTCAAGTTTTTAAACTATAAAGTTTTAAATAAAATATTTAGTGAGGTATATATGATTTCTGGAGGGATATCTAACATTTTCCAGCCCATAAAACAGGAACAAGAAAGAATGCATCCTTATCAAGTCAATTCCCATGTTATTTTATAGGATTTAGTAATTCACAAACATTTTAACAGTATTTTATTCATATTTTCTCTTTAAAAATAAAAAATTAAGAAATAAATGAAAAATATAGTAATAAATTTAACTTAGAGAAAACTTTACTAATTTGAAAAGCAAAGGATTGATAAATCCATGTCTCTACACTAGAAGCAGATATTTAATTTTATCTTCAAGATAGAAATGCTGATGAGGTAGAATAACTTATTATAATAAAGTTATTTCATAATTCATCATGCCAATAAAAAATGATGGAGCTCATTTAAAAATCTGTGCCTTTGATCAGTAAGAGTTATTAGATTCCCAAAAAGGTAAAGTTTCATTACTTGGTATCTAGCTTAGCATTATTAGAAAACTGAGCATCAATGACTAATAATATTGTTGTTTATTTTATTCACACATTTTTCATTTTAGTATGCTTTGTGTCCTGAAATTTTTCAATTGTATCATCAGATTTATTCTACTGCTTTTAAAAATCATAATATAATTCATTACTCTAATATCACCAGAATCTCTTTTATTAATATTTTTGGTTTTAACCAGTGCCGGAAATTATCACTGGAATTGAAAATAGCTAGAGTTCCTTAATGTGAACCTTAGATATTTCAGTTCAGTTCAGTTGCTCAGTCGTGTCCGACTCTTTGCGACCCCATGAACCGCAGCACGCCAGGCCTCCCTGTCCATCACCAACTCCCAGAGTTCACTCACACTCATGTCCTTCGAGTCGGTGATGCCATCCGGCCATCTCATCCTCTGTCGTCCCCTTCTCCTCCTGCCCCCAATCCCTCCCAGCATCAGAGTCTTTGCCAATGAGTCAACTCTTCGCATGAGGTGGCCAAAGTATTGGAGTTTCAGCTTTAGCATCATTCCTTCCAAAGAACACCCAGGGCTGATATCTCAGTTTTTAATAAAAAATATGGCATGTACAAATTTGGTATAAAATGTAAGTGCCAAAAAGTAATATAATTTATATTTAATGTTAGTAAAAGGATTAAGGACAAAACAAAAAATTAAATGATAATATTATCAATATTTTAAGATATGTTTTTTATTCATTACTTTTGCTATTAAATGAATTGTTTCAGGCATTCTGAAATATTCATTCACTTAAAAAATATTTACTAGCTGCAATGAACAAGACAGTGTTCTAATCGTATTTCAGAAAATTGTGATTTATTTTAAATTCATCTAAGTAAAATTTCATGCTGCTTAATATCTATTGAGCAATGTCATTTAAATGATGTCAAAACTATATCTGTTGTGCTTAATATATATATTTGTTTATAGATGAGTTGAGTTTGGAGCAATTTTAAATTTAAATAAGGTCAAATTTATCAGTCTTTATATTCCTCCCCAAGTGTTTTAAAACCCTCTCTTGTGATGCTTTCATATTTTATTATTATTTCATATTCCTTATCATTTTCAATATTTTTCTTTCACCTTGATATTTAATTAGCTAGGTAAATCATCATTGCTGCTAAGTTGCTTCAGTCGTGTCCGACTCTGTGTGACCCCAGAGATGGCAGCCCACCAGGCTCCCCTGTCCCTGGGATTCTCTAGGCAAGAACACTGGAGTGGGTTGCCATTTCCTTCTCCAAATCATCATTAGTATTGTTATTATCATTACCATTTTAAATTATTGTTATTATTTTTATTGTCAATGCTTATTTAGGTGTACACAAATTTTATTCGTTTCTTTATCATCATCATTTCTTAACTATCACTGTTTTCTTCAGGAAATTAATCCATGATGACAGTAAAGCATCTGCCTACAATGCGGGAGACCTGGGTTGGGAAGATCCTCTGGAGAAGGAAATGGCAACCCACTCCAGTACTCTTGCTTGTAAAATCCCACGGACAGGGGAGCCTGGTAGGCTAAAGTCCACAGGGTTGTAAAGAGTTGTACACAACTGAGCGACTTCACTTCCGTTCACTTCAGTTCACTTCATAGTTCCTTTAATAGAGATTAGTGCATTTAAACTTCGTTAATATTTACATTCTTTCCATTATTCTTTAATCATATTTAAGCTAATATAGACTATTTTGCTGAATTATTTTTCCTATAGACTTTGAAGGTATTATTTCATTATCTTCTGTGTGTGTGTGTGTTAGTCACTCAGTTGTGTCTGACTCTTTGCAACCCCATGGACTGTAGCCCGCCAGGCTCCTCTGTCCAAGGAATTCTCCAGGTAAGAATACTGGAGTGGGTTGCCAGTTCCTTCTCCAGGGGATCTTCTGGACCCAGGGACTGAACCCACATCACTGGCATTGCAGGCAGAGTCTTTACCAGTTGTCTGTTGTTTCTGTTTTGGTGATTTCTGTCTGTTGCTGCTGTTTCTGTTTTGGTGATTTCTCTCTTCTCCGCACATAGATTGTAAGGTTTTCTTGTATCTTTGATCCTGCATTTCAACTACATTCATGTAATATGGATTTGTTTTTATTTTTCTGCCTAGGACTTGTTCTTTTGCAAGCTAAATTTTTTTTTTTTAATTCTTGAAAACTCTCTAAGTATTATCTTCTACATACTTTTCTTTATTCTTCTTCTAGAACATCAATAAAATGTACTTTGGAATTCTATCTTCCAAGTGTCTCACTAGCTCTTTCACTCATTCTTTCTTTTTTTTTTTTTCTTTTGGCTTCTTTTCTCTATATTTTTTCTTAGTTTTATCTGCCAGTTCACTAATTCTTTCTCTAGTGATATAAAATCACTGTTCCTCTTAGGTATATAATAGGAACCTACTTAATAAGCAGGATTTTTGTAAATACAAGTTATACATAAAGATGTTAATCATGTGATGCTTTACAAGTTTTAAGAAACTACTGTGTTTCCTGTCCATTTTGTTTCTAAGTAAGATTTTTACTCTGTAATTTAAAAATAAAAGCTATATTTACTTAAATTTCTCAGTATCTTCTTTCATTATTATTTTAAATGATTATGAGATCCAACTTGGTTATCTCATTTTAAGATTTTTTTCTTTTTATTGTATGCGTGATAGAATGCCAAGGCCTCAATAAAGACATTTAAGAGATCAAGAGAAATAGAATTAATTACGATTTTCAACTTTCTTCCTCTTTAAATATTTTGATGGAGGGAGAAGAACTGTGTCAATATGAATATGAGATATGTAAAGAAATTGAAGTGCTAGTAGGCCTGGTGAGTTATGTTAAGATTTGATTACTTGATTCAAAGAGTCACATGGAAACACTTAAGTTAGGCAAGGCAATTGCATATTGATATCTGGAAAGATCATTTCGAATTCATTGTGGAAAATAGGTGATAAAGTTTGATGACTAAAGGCTGAAAAAGTGATTTTGTATAGAAAGTTTTACATAGGAAGTAATTACACAGATTTCGTGATAGAATAGTTGTAGGGATGCTGGAAGAGTCAAGGTTCATGGCACAAGTAACACAACACAAGGGTCGAGTCTGGACAAGGAACATCCAGTCTTCAGCAAGATAAACATGGACTTTCATTGGGTTAGCTAGGTGGGACGTTGAGTTATAGGTTTGAAGTTCAGGAGAACGCTTTGCGCTAAGACAAAAAGCAGTGGGGACTGGTGAAACCCAGGAGCTAGTGGTATACAGAAAATTAAAAGTGTTTCAAGAAAGAGAAATTAATTAACACTATCTCAAGATGCAGAAAGTAAAGCAGATAAGATTGAGAGACGTGTAAGAGGCTACAACAAGATCATGTTGTGAAATCATTTTTAGGAAATAAAAAAATTATGGCACTTACATTAAATAGAATATAATGAAACTTGTAATATGTGGCCTTCATATATCAAGTTGGAAATATAGAAATATTGAAAGCAAAAAAGTGACATGTATAGTAAGGTGTTATTCATGTGAATTGTTATAATATAAAATATGTAATTAATATTGCATGCTGTTATAACCACAGATATACACATACATATATACAGGAAGTTGATAAAAAGACCAGTAGATTACACATAACTTCAAGGGATTGGGTCTTTTTACAGAGAGGGTGACAGTAATGGGTGTATTAGGTATGACTTTTAACCACTGGTGGGTCAGATGGTAAAGCGTCTGCCCACAATGTGGGAGACCTGGGTTCGATCCCTGGGTTGGGAACATCCCCTGGAGAAGGAAATGGCAACCCACTCCAGTATTCTTGCCTGGGCTACAGTCCATGGGGTCGCGAAGAGTCGGACACGACTGAGTGACTTCACTTTCACTTTAACCACATTGGTAAAATTTTACTTTCTTTAACCAAAAAAAAAAAAAAAAAAAAGAAAAGTGATCTAAAGCAAAGAATGACAAAATAGAAGCACACATTAACTCTTGATGATAAGGGAGACTTATTGTTTAAATTCTTCGTATGTTTGAAATATTTCTAAATTTTCTAAAACAATTAGACTTGTACTGCATTTATGCAACATGCACAGATAAGAAATATAGTCAAATTTTAGTAGGGGTCAAGTTTTCTGGATATTTAAGAAACCCACACTTAACTTAGTGTGAGGAGTAAGCAATAGAAGCAGCAAATATTTGAGATTGTTTCATAAAAGGTCATATTAGCCAAAATTCAATCAATTTTCAAATATAAGGAGAATACAATTATACAGTTTTCATTCAGCCACAATTTGTGGTCATCTTTACCAAATAAGCTGGCATATGTGGTTACAGTCATAGCTAATCTCAGCCTATTAAAAATACTTCAAATTGGAAAATGAGACACTGTGTATTAATTTGAGTCTTCTGCTTACTGTTTTTCTTTAACAATGATACTTAACTATGAACACAGACATTCCTTTCTCATTAATAATGTGCATAATGTGCTAGATATATAACTTCTTTTTATAAAGAGGTTTCATCATTTAACTTCATGGAATAGTCAAATAAAGCCTGAGTTTAAAAATAAATAATACTGACTTAGTGGAGAAATGTACTCTCTCATAGCATTTCTATTTTTACTTTAAATAGTTGAAGAAAAGAGTTATGTATTTTTCCAAATAGAGACACCAAATACATTTTTCTTTATTTATCTATGCTGCATATATTAAACCTCCATTTCCTATTAGCTGTTTTAAAACCATCCTTAATTGCCATAACCTAGTTTATTAAAAGTTTAAAAGATTTGTCAAAAATGAAAAAACTTTTCTAAATATTTCCCAGATATTGAGATCATAGTCCTTGAGTTCACGGTCTCAGAAGAAAAACAATAACATACTACCATTATAAATTGGAGAAGGAAATGGCAACCCACTCCAGTATTCTTGCCTGGCGAATCCCATGGGCAGAGGAATCTGACGGGCTACAGTCCATGGGGTCGCAAGAATCGGACATGACTTAGTGACTAAACCACCACCACCACCATCATGAATAAAAAGAACTTCCTTCACGGAATTTAACCTTAGATTCTCTAAGAATTATTTGTATCAGCATACATGGGCCAATTTTAACAGCCAAATTATGCCAGTATAAAGCCTATAAATGACCTATGCTTATTTACATCAAGATTTGATTACAGTTGTAATAGTTCTTTCTTAAGATAATAGCAGAACTGAAAATCTCACAGGGAGAACACATGCCTCCTGGATGGGACTGTCAGAGTAATTTTAGATATCTTTTAATTTTGAATTTCGATCTCCCAGGGTTCAATCCTTGTCTGTTTTGAATCCTGGCGGACTATGAAATTTGATATGTTCCAATGTGAAAATAATGAAGTCAAGTTCAAGGTCACCAATAGGCAATGTTACTTACAGAAAATAGTAATAGTTTGTTCTGACCAAGGAATAGTTAAAACATTACTCTCATAAATTTTCTGTAAGTTGGAGCACAGTTTTATTAAGATTGTCTACATTTATTTTTGTAGAAGGAAATGACAACCCACTCCAGTACTCTTGCCTGGAAATTCCGAGGAGTCTGGCGGGCTACAGTCCATAGGGTCACAAAGAGGCGGACACAGCTGAGTATAAACACACACATATTTATCTCAGGCAGGCCTCTCAAATTTGAAACCATTGTGTTTTTAATCAACTGTTCCCCATGTGATATTAATCTTTGAAAATCTTAAAACTGAGAAGGTCATGTTTTTCCCATCTGCTGTGAATTACCAGATATCGGTTCCATCTTAAAAATTTCACTCTTCAACCCGCTTTCAGTGATACACAATCTCTATTTGGAAAACAAAATTAATTGCAAAGCACCAATTTGTCTTGGATATTCATTATCTGTGTTTATTACTGTCCTAGAAATTTGTGTTACAATTTCCTTTTAATTATCTTCCTGAGGATACACCTCACTTCCTGATGACAAGTGGAAGACACCCAAATGACTACCAGCCTTAATTACGATATGTTACTTATTCAGAAGCTTTAGAAACTGTTCATGGTCACTGAATGTTTATTAACTTGTGTTTCAAATTGTGACATTTACCTAATCTGGCCCATATAATATAGTATATCATACATATATGAAATTCGATGAATTGATTTTGATGGCTTCATAAGATTATTTTGTTTTGGAAAAAAGTTTTATTATTGGCTTCTAATCTGTGTGAATAATTAATCTATACATAAAACATATATACATAGAGATATGGAAGGAATCAGGCTACAATGTTTCAATTATTATAGGCAGTATTATAAGGATGTAATTATATGATTGGTTAAGAAAGAGGTCTCCATAGGACCCTGAAGGCTTTTCTGTATGGAAGAAAATAATTATTGAAGCATTGGTATGGGAAGAAGAAAAATGATATGATATTTAAAGGAAAAAATGTAAGAATTTCTCCTTTGATAAAGTAGAGATTCTGTATATGATTGCAAGTTTTGAGAGTAAGTGAACATGTGGACACATATTTAAGATAGGCCAGAGGCCAACAGAGTTCTTTTTAAATATCTAATCATATTATTCCATTGGCTTGAGTGTGTTATTACATGTACTGTGATCAAAGAAAAGCCCAGGGAGAACTGAAGCCACATCTGCAGGGGTCATAAGCAAGATTTAGTCATGCTCATGAAGGAAGTGACGTCTTATTATCACTTTCATATACCAAGTTGATTTATGGGGCAAGCACTCAATAAATGTTTTCTGTTACTGTCCTTGGTGATATGATTGAAGAGCAATTTCTGGAGCAAGTGCAGCTGTTGGATGCTTCCAGCAGGGGGCAGCAGACCCCTTCACAGTGAGGGTGGCCGATAAGGGTGTCCATTTGCGACTGGAAAGCATCCCAGGATCATCATTACCCATCGTTTTAGTTTTCCCTCTTTCATAGGCATTTATTCCTTCAACTTGCATTTCTTTAGTTAAATCTGATGGAGGCAGTAAATATTTTAGGAACAGCATATGAATGTACATTATGTATTTTATACACTGATAAATTATTCCAGTGCAGTCTTATCAAGCATCAATTAAGGATATCTACTCCTATTGAGTTTGGAATCTAGAGCCACAGACTACTTGGCAGGCATCCTCCAAATCTGACCTTAGCCACAGGCAAGCTGGAGATGCAAACGTAATATTCACACCCTCACAGCTGTGCCACTCCAGCTCAACTATGGCTATGTCCTTGACTTTGTCTTCTTCAGTTCAAGGAGAAAAGCTGGCAGAGTTCACCTAATATTTATTTTTTCAGAAGTCTAAACTCATGGTTAAGCGCACCCAGACAATTGGGGCTGCTGGTATGCACATGCCCTTGTTTCTCCAATTGGAGTTTTCTCCAAGGTAAGGTGAGATTAGCCAGGATTGCTGGGTTTCTCCCAGAAACTCAGTTTCATCATCTGACATGTCAACCTGGACATGACAGTGTGCTTAGTATTCTGGATAAATAAATATTGTTGGCACCTTATGGAATCGTGACAGACTCATAGCACATAATTCTAACCCTTGAATTTGTAGCTTTGGAGTTGCCCAGGTACTTTCCTGGGAACGATGTCTGCCATGAATTCTTTATTACATTATTATGGATAATGTTGTAATTGTTTAGTTTGCTTATTTGTAATTTTTGTTTGCTTATTTGTAATGTTATTTTCATAATCTTATTTGGAAAGCAAACAAAAAATTAACAGGAACATTGGGGGTTGGACATGCTATCAATATGGAGCTTTAAGTTTTGTGTATTTGTGTTGTGTGAGGGTGTGTGGGGTGGTGGGGGAGGGAGGGAGGAGGGATCTCTGGATACTATGAAATTCAAGATTTTTAAAGATCGCAACAATGGTTAGTGGAACCCAGACGATCGAGGGGAGGTAGAATGTCCACGTCTGGCAGGGGAGTAGGCCAGAGAAACCCAAAGGTGCGGGGATGCTGCATGGCAACACACACACGGAGTCACAGTGGAGCAGGCAGAGGAGGTTCCAGAAGGGAGATGCAGAGCCATTGTGTGCGTTTATTCCCAGTGTGGCCCAGCATCTGGTCTTTGTGTGTACTGCCCTGTGGCCTGTACAGTATAGGATCCCCTGGATGACATATGGCCGGACTGGATGCGGCAAGTAACAAAAAGCAACTCAAGAAAATCCTAAAAAAATATTTTTTGAGGATTACATGACTTCATGTGTGATAAGGGTCTGAAATAGTCAGTTTGGGTAGTAAAAGGAAGGATGACCACAGAACGCTAGAAATTTCAGAGTGATGAGACAACTTAGTTTTAAAAAAAGTAAGAACTTGTTATTTGCTCAGTCATGATGATTCTTTTGTGACCCCATGGACTGCGTCCGCCAGGTTCCCTGGTCCATGGGGTTTCCCAGGCAAAACTACTGGAGTGGGTAGCCCTTCCCTTTTCCAGGGGATCTTCCTGACCCCAGGGCTCAAACCCATGTCTCCTGCATTGGCAGGCAGATTATTTACCACTGAGACACCAGGGAATCCCAACTTTGCTCTTATCCTAGCAACTAAGTGTTTTTCCCTGTATGCTTACCTTGTGATTTTGCATCCAGAAACGATCTATATTTCTCATTCCCTTAATGAAAAAATCTGGTAGTTTTACTTTTCCTGCTGTCTCGGGATTTCTGTGCTATATTTCTTTTACTGTTCCCTTGAAATAATTCTCACCTTTCCCTTTTTATACCCTCATGGCTGAGCCTCCTTCAAGTCAGAGTTGTACTCAATCCTATACTTTAATCACATTAAATATAGAAAATATATTATCATAAAAATGCATAAAGAGATATATACTTTTAATATCCACTTATTATCCACTTACCACTAGGAAATCACTCTTCCCTGAGTGGTTATCTCTTCGATGTGAATTTTACTCTCTTCCACATTAAATGGGCTTCTCTGGTAGCTCATTGGTAAAGAATCCACCTGCGATGCAGGATACTGCCTGCAATGCAGGCAACTGGGGTCTAGAAGATCCCTGGGTCAGGAAGATCCCCTGGAGAAGGAAATGGCAGCTCATTCAGTATCCTTGCCTGAGCAATCCTGTGGATAGAGGAGCCTGGCTGGCTACCATCCATGGGGTCGCAAGAGTTGAACCTGACTTAGGAACTAAAACACCACCACCACATTATTAATCAATGATAAAATCAGAACTACTTTTTTCCCCATTGATGGTAGTTTAAGAGAATTACGCTTCTGCTTCTCAACTAATATCTCAGTCTATGTGATGTGTTTGGAAAGGAGCTGAAAATGCTAAAATCTATGTGAAATGATTTGCATTTATATAGTTGACAGTAGTTGACAGGCTGTTTTACTAAGCTCTCTATGTTTTATTACCTAGAAGGGACAATACATTAGCAGATTACATTTTCCTGATATAATATGTGTTTCTGAATTGTTGAGCTCTTACTCAACCTTTAAGCCATTGCTGAGGCACCCTCTCCTCCATGAAGGCGGAAGATTGCTTCCTTCTTCAGTAAGTGGACTTCTGTGCTTATATATCCTCTCATGGCTAATAGCGTCTGTTTTGGAAATATTTACTCTACCTCCATAAATGGCTTTTGAGCAGTGATCTGAGGTTCCTCATCACAACCACCAGCAAACAACTGACAGGAAAAAGCTGGCAATAAACATTTTCTGAACTGGACTGAGTAGGAGAAAAGTTAAGGGAGAAGCAGTTAGGGAGCATTTCCTGGATGCTGATCCTCTACTTCCGCAGGTGGTTATGTTTTAAACTTTCCCACAATTCTCTACCAGTTTTGTTAAGAGAGCAACATCCAGAATGACTCAGAGGGAGAAGAGTTGAAATTTGTCTTTCATTTCCCAGCATATCTTGTTTCCTAGTACGTTCCAAATGATTCCTCCACTGAAATCAATTAATATTTGTATCTCAGCTGACTCAGAGTAAATATCATTACAAGCAGACAAGAGAAGTGGGTGGTAAAGGCATTTTTAAATGTATAAGAAAAGATTATGGCCACTTTCCTCGTAAGAAAGCAAATACTGGCCATTTTTACATAGATATTTTATTACTGGATTGGAAATTATACAAGTGATTACTTAAAAAAATACTCAGTAAATGATTCTCTTATTTAGCTTAAGATATTTGGAATCACTATTAAGACTGGTTGGTGAGAGGAAGGTTGTAAAATGTACTGTAGCTAGAGTTAACAATAGAAAAAGTACATTATGACCTTTCCTAAATGAGGGCTTCTACTACCATTCCCTAGTACCTCAGTTTTTGAAACTGTTTCAAAATCCCCATATTTTCTTAAAACCAGAGTGGATAATTATTATAGAATTTTAGATAGGTATGTGTGTATACATACATATATGTGTATGTATATATAAAACCATAGTGAAAATATTTAGAAAATCTAGCAATGCTGATGAAATGGAAGTTGGTTGTACAGAAGTAGACACTTGCCATTTATGGCTACTCAGAATTTATTGAATCATTTTTTTTTTCATATTTTGATTGTTCCTCATATTCTCACAGTTAATTACCCTTCCCAAGATAATAACATAAAATGAAAGATGCATAACTTAAGGTCTCACAAAATAGACATAAGCATACAAGAGTTGGAATTGAAGTTGAGCTTCATGGGGCATTAGTGAGACTTGTTTCTTGCTGCTGGCATGGGTGGAGGCAGGAGCTGGGTACCTCTATGCTCTGCAGCAGCACTCTCTCTCTTAGCAGGCCGTTTATGCAATGATGTTTGGGAAATTATTTCTGAAATTTCTCCTATTAGTCTTCCTGCAGTACTGTGAGGTTTTAAACAGTCTTTAATAAATTCATTGGTACCCAAATTAGATAGAATTAATTATTCTCTTGTCTGCAAATAGGGGACATATGTCTTATTTTATCAATTTTTTTTCCTCTTCTGTTTTGGCTGTGCTGTGAGGCTTGGGGGATCCTAGTTCCCTGACCAGGATAGAACCTGCGCCCTCAGCAGTGAAATCTGAGTCCTAACCACTGGATTGACAGGGAATTCCTTCATGTGTCTTATTCTAAAATATTAAATCTGATGCCTTCATATACCCAGAAACTTATACTTAACTTCACTTATAGTGACTCTTTGAAAAACGTTTGTTGATGATGATAACAGCATTTGCCAAAATATGACTTAATGAGACTTATTGCTTAAAATTTGTGTCTACATTTTTTATTTTTTTCTGTAAGAATGTAAATACTCTGTACTTAAATACAGTAGATATCTATATTGTTAGTAAAAAGAAGATTCATGCATCATGAGGGATATTTTAAAATTCTAACTTGAAAACTTAACTTTGCCAAGAAATTTGGTTTCTGAAACCCCTGTAAGGATAAATACATATATATAAGCCAAATCTTTCTTTTCTGTATCTCTTTTGGAACTAGTTCAGAAACATTTCTGCAGCCAAATATATCTGTCAGTTTCTTCTCTATAAAAGGCAAAATTTATGGATTTCACCAAATCATTGCACAGTAAAAAGAAAGAAAATTGAATAATATGAAGTATAAAAATGTTCTTTTATCAATTCAGTGCTCCAAGTGTTCTTTGTCTTCAGTCTTATATATCTACATTTAAAAATATTTACTGTTTAAACTTTTCTATATTCTATAACATATAAGAATGATATGATAAGATGATATGATAGAATCAATATTTAATTTAAAACATCACTCATCTTGGTATCCAACAGCTTGAAATAGTTCCTTTGCTGTTTTATTAGAATCATAAGGAGTTTAAGTCTCATCAGTTTATAAGTGTGCTTGAAACATCCCCCGACACATTCTCATCATTGATCCAGGTTTGACCTTTTTAAATTATTCCTTCTTCATTTGCTTTTATAATGGTCTAATGAACATCTCTGATACTTTCTGGCTATAGTGTTATATAAATTTTTCATATTTATACAATATGCACTCTTTGTAGAATACCAAGCTACTATGGGAGATGAAACCAAAACAGGAGGTCTAGCTTTAGTAAGTGACTTGGAGTCTTTTACAGGGAAAGGAGACACTCACCATTAAAGAAAAATTTCTTATAAAGAATACTTGTCAGCATAGCAATTCTGATACAGTTATTGCTTTTGCAAATTAGAACTACTGGAAGGTTAGAAGAACATTAAATTAGCAGATGAGTTTTTGGAAACCAAGGCTAAACTAAATTGTATAAGTCATGGATGCTCTACTCTTTGTATTTTAGCATGATGTGCTCTTAATAGATGGCACATAAATTCAAGCCAACAGAAGAATAGTATTAATAGATGAATACCCTGCTGCTCACTTATCCCCAGGTATGCTAAAGGTACAGATCATTCTTTAGAAACGTTAACTGCTATAGCAGGTAGGGGAGCTAGAACAAGAACAAAGCTATTAATAAATCTCCTTCAAACAACTACATTATAAAGAATTCTTATGACCTCATACTTCCCTTCCAGGATTAAGCATTGTGTTATAATTCTATAAATATATTGTCTATTCTTATTTTCATATATGTATATATAAATAATTGTGAGCTTTTCTTGAACTAGAAGATTTTTTAATGATTGTTTTACAATATTGGTTTGATTTCTATCATACATCAACATGAATCAACCATAGGTGTACATGTATCCCCTCCCTCTGGAGTCTCCCTCCCACCTTCTGCCCATTCCCACCCCTCTAGATCATTACAGAGCACCAGTTTGAGTTTCCTGAATCATGCAGCAAATTCCCACTGGCTATCTATTTACAAACATTAAATGTATATACATTCATGCTACTCTCTCCGTTTATCTCCCATTCTCCCTCTTCTTCCCCACCCTTGTCCATAAATCTGTTCTCTATGTCTGTGTCTCCATTGCTGCTCTGTGGACAAATTCTTCAGTACCATCTTTCTTGTTGCTGTGTCTGACTCTTTGCGACCCCATGGACTGCAGCACACCAGGCTTCCCTGTCCATCACCAACTCCCGGAGCTTGCTCAAACTCATGTCCATTAAGTTGGTGCTGCCATCTAACCATCTCGTCCTCTGTCATCCCCTTCTTCTCCTGCCTTCTTTCTTTCCTAGCATCAGAGTCTTTTCTAATGAGTTGGCTTGGGACTTCAGCTTCAGCACCAGTCTTTCCAATGCACATTCAGGGTTGATTTCCTTTAGTGTTGACTGATTTGATCTTCTTGCACTCCAAGGGACTCTCAAGAGTCTTCTCCAACACCACAGTTCAGAAGCATCAGTTCTTCTTGTTCTGCCTTATTTATGATCCAACTCTCACATCTACAGTATCCTCCTAGATTCCATGAAAGTGAAAGTTGCTCCATCATGTTCAACTCTTTGCGACCCATGGACTGTAGCTTGTCAGGCTCCTCTGTCCATGGAATTCTCCAGGCAAGAACACTGGAGCGGATAGCCATTCCCTTCTCCAGGTAGTCTTCCCAACCCAGGGATAAAACCCAGGTCTCCCACACTGCAGGCAGATTCTTTTATATGTGTTACTACATGGTATTTATTTTTCTCTTTTTATGGGAGATCTGATGAGGTTGGAATGATGCTTGGTTTAGATGGTTTTAATATTTGGAGTGTTGTTTTTGGTGAAAATTGAGTGGTGAATTACAGATAGGACAAGGAGCCAGTGTTGGGGGTTTTCATGGTAATAACCAGCTGAGACACACAGTAATGGCAAATGCATTAAAAGAAAGTATATACATATGTGATGGTTTTCAAAGGTGAATCAAAGGTAAACAAGCATCATTTTTTAATTTTTCTATTACATTCCTACATTAGTCTTCTAGGGCTGCCATAACAAAATTCCCCAGATTGTGTGGATTAAACAACAGAAATTTATTTTTTCCAGTTTTAGAAGCTGGAAGTCCAAGATAAGATGTCAGCAAGTTTGTTTTCTCCTGAGGCCCCTTCCTTGGCTTGAGGATGGTGCCTTCTTCTTACTTCCTCACTCAGCCTTTTCTCTGTGCTCATGCACCCCTAGTCTCTTCTGTCTGCTTGTATTTCATTTACTTATTAAGACATGAGAGATGGGGGTTCAGTTCCTGGGTAGAGAAGATCTCCTGGAGTAGGAAGTGGCAACCACTCCAGTATTCTTGCCTGGAAGATTCCATGTACAGAGGAACTTGGCAGGCTATAGTCCATGGGGTCAAAAAGTGTCGGACACAACTGAGTGACTAAGCACAGCACAGCACAGCAAGGTTGAGTTAGATCTTAAAATCAAGTCTAAATGGGCTGGTTTTAACTTATTGTTTTAAGGTCTTATCTCCAAGAGCACATAGTCACACTCTGAGGTATTGGGGTTTGGACTTCACAGAATTTTAGAGGGACACAGTCAAGCCCATGGTGATCCCTTTACTTGAAATGTAATCATCACCCAGACATACTATGAACACTATATAACTTCTCTTTTCATGAACAAGCCAATGTTTTATTGACTTGTCACTCATAAAATATATTCTCTCTCTCTTTCTCTGTCATAATTTTACTCATCCTTCAAGACTTCACTGTGTCTTTTGGGGACATTTTTAATCCATCTGGCTAGAAGTGATCTCTGCCCTTGGCCTCCATTTGTCTTTTTTTTGTCACACCCTGTTAGTACTTTTATCAAATGACATCTTCTATCAAAATTGATATATGCCTTATTTCTTTTTTTCATATTATATTTCATAGAACTCAGTCTTATTTGTTTTGAAATCCCTGCACTACATATGCAATGTCTTGTGTATGGTGAATACTAAATATGCTTTGTTGACTGTTTAAGACTTAATGATGTAAAAAAATTGGTTATATTTTTTACTCTAATCTGTTAGCATTTTCCTAATATTTTCAACTTTATTCAAGGAGGATTTACCACAAAAATCCTTCAAAACTCATGGTGCAATTGTAATGACTGCCTTGTTTAGCATATTTCATGCATCTTTGACATGATTGGTAGACAGACAAAAACAGCAGTGAAGACAGAGATTAACAAACTCAATCTAATTAGTTTATAGAGAACACAAATGATTATTTATTGGAAATAATATAAAGATAATTTTCCTGTTTCGATGGCATTCTTAGAATGGGTAGAGTGTACTATAGATGTGTAATATACGTAATATGGAGTAAACACCCAAGGAAATGGAACTTTTATCAAGGATCTACATTAGGAGAATAAAAGTGGTGGGTAAAATACTGCAGGACTTTATTTTCTGTTTAGGAAAAGTGAAAGAAAGTGAAGTCGCTCAGTCGTGTCTGATTCTTTGTGACCCCATGGGCTGTAGCCTACCAGGATCCTCAGTCCATGGGATTTTCCAGGCAAGAATACAGGAGTGGGGTGCCATTTCCTTCTCCAGGGTATCTTCCTGACCCAGGGATCGAACCTGGGTCTCCTGCATTATAGGCAGACGCTTTACCCTCTGAGCCAAATTTATACTTAACCTTTAAACAACTCAGATCATGGCATTTGGTCCCATCCTTCATGGCAAATAGAAGGGGAAAAAAGTGGAAGTAGTGACAGATTTTCTTTTCTTGGGCTCCAAAATCACTGCGGATGGTAACTGCAGCCATGGAATTGAAAGATGCTTGCTCTTTGGTAGGAAAGCTGTGATAAACCTGGAGAGTGCATTAAAAAGCAAAGATAGCACTTTGCCGACAAAGGTCCATATAATCAAAGCTATGGTTTTTCCAGTAGTCATGTACAGATGTGAGAGTTGGATCATAAGGAAGGCTGAGTGCTGAAGAATTGATGCTTTTGAACTGTGGTGTTGGAGAAGACTCTTGAGAGCCCCTTGGACTGCAAGGAGATCAAACCAGTCAATCCTATAAGAAATCAACCCTGAATATTCATTGGAGGGACTAATGCTGAAGCTGAAGTTCCAGTACTTTGACCAACTACTGCAAAGTGGTGACTCATTGGAAAAGAACCCAATGCTAGGAAAGACTGAAGGCAAAAGAAGAGGGTGGCAGAGGATGAGCTAGTTAGATGACATCATCAACTCAATGGACATGAATTTGAGCAAACTCTGGAAGATAGTGAAGGACAAGGAAGCCTGATGTGCTGTAGTCCATGGGGTTTCAGAGTCAGACATAGCAACTGAACAACAATAGCAACAACAACAATAGGAAGTTATAGACCAGGAACCACAAAAAAATGTGCAGCATTCTTATGTTTTTTTATTTGGAATTTCCTATTTCCCTATAGAGACTTATAGCAAAATCATTAATTTGAAAAAAGTCTGTGTCTTTGGGAATAGCAATTAAGAGTTGGAATGTGATGGAAAGAGTGCTTTGGAAAGTGCAACTATTTCCCCAGTTATGTTTTATGGGAAATGAGAGACCTAAGCTCTTGAGAAGAAGTAAAATAAGATGTAAAACTTGTGGGCTCACTCTTAGATTCAGAGAAGATAAGAAGAGGGACTTCTGGAGTGATATACTCTGTGATGCCACATACGGGGTTCCCGGAGATGAGAGTTTTTGATTCTGCTTTGTTTTCCCTTATGGTGTGTAAAAGAAGGAGCTTTTCATATTTCCTAGTTTCTGACAACCTATCCAGGAGGCTGGTCTTTGAACTCCTACACATCCATTCCCACAGATTCTAAATTTATCTAGAGCACATTTTGTCTCTAAACTCAGAACAGATGGAGAAGGATGCTGTCTAAGAAAAGCAGAAATGACAGAATTACATGCTGGTTTGAATGTTCTTCATTAAGATCATTTATTGTGTTAATGCTATGACCTCATCCTCTTCCTCCAAGGATTAGTGACTGCTGGCTTAAGTGTGGCCAGAAAAGAGCAATATTATTACATTTTTTTTTCCTGGCCAGCAATAAAGTAAAAGATCAACATGGAAAGAGGATAGAAGGTTGGGGAATGAAAGAAAGGTCTTTCCCTGAAAAGTCATATTCAGTAGTTTAGATGGGGCAAAAAGTGATCTGGGGAAGTGCATATAGGAATCTATATATTTAAACTCAGATCTTATAGAGAAGATGAGTGGGAAGAACATTACCAAAACTTTCTTTGTTCTCTTTGAGTTCATGGTGATTAAAAAACAAAATTATACCAAAAACATAGGAGTAGGTGTAGAAATGATACATTGACCTTCATTGAAATAAGAAAAAAAGAAAAAAATGATAAGGGATATTTGTAAGGAAATTCTGAGGAATATATCTAGGCTAGATCAGGGTTTACTTTTGAAATTGAAACCTACAAGTGGTAAATTTAATGGCTGGTCAGTTGTCTTGAATTCAAAGATAAATGTGGAAATTTATGAATGTGTTGAGTCATATATGGATGGCTGTCATAAATTCTAAATTCCCAGAATATCCTGCATGCCCCTTGAAATGCTGTCTTAGTATTTGTGGATGTACTATACTGAATTAGTAGAAATTCAGGGTACATTTTTATTAACATTAAAATAAAGTATAACTCTTTAATAAAGTTATAAATAATGTATAAATCTTGATTTTGTGTGTTTTGCACCTTGCATGGAAATGTTTGCAAATACGGGATAAAACTAGTCATGGCCATTCCAGATCTGGTCTTAGATCAGTGAGTGCTTCTCCAACTTAAATGTGATACTAGTCACCTGGGGAATTTGGATAAAATCTTGTTTCTGATTCACTAAGTCTAGGATGGATTTCTGAATTTCTAATAAGTTCCCAGATGATGTTGTTACTGGTTGAAAAACCACACTTTAAAGAGCAGGGCCTTAGGTGACTAAAGAGTCCCCCAACCCACACATTTGAATCAAATATTTCCTAATGAGTTTCAACACAAAAGTTTTAATCAATTATTTTTGGAGAATATTTGAAAAATTAAAAGTCCTTAAAGTCATGATAGAGACAATATGTGAAATATGGTTTATATTTTTATTTATATAAATATGACCATAGGACATTAGAGAAGAAAAATCAGTAGACACCAGATACATATATGAACACAGTTTAATTTTGTATTTAAAATATATAATTATTTTGATTTAATGTTAATCATTTAAGTTAGTCTCTCAGTCTTCCTCTCAGACGTCTATTTGTTTGAGCATTTAGCTGAGTTTCTGCCATTTTGAGTACTCCATAAACATTTTCTAAATGAATGAATGAGAAAAAGAGTAATATACTTAGAAGTTTATTCTTCATGGCAATCATATATTATAAATAGTTCTTTAAATATTTGTAACCAATATGTTTATCTTCAGGAAGAGGACTTATCATCTTCATATTTTTCTATTTGCCTTGGATACATTTTATACACATTTACATGTATTTACACACCAGGTATTATGATTTGAGTAAAGGAATTATGTCCTATTCTTTGTCTCCAGTACTGCTTTAGAAACCATAATATAGAGATTCATTGGGACAAAAAAGTCCCAAAAGTTTTAGGAGAAGTTGGTATTACTATAACTAGTGATACCAGTCATATCATAACTATGTTGACTTTTTATGAAATAAATGTTGATTTTTATGAAAAAAAAAATTCCCACTCTGAAAAATGGGAGGTTTAATAAAGAGGGGCAAGGAGACATTAAAAGAAGATGCTGGCAAAAGTGTTGATAAGAGAGATCACAGAATGTGAGAACAAATTACGTGAGATAAGAAATGATCTTAAGTGGTGAATTATACTTTAGAATATTGCCTAGAGCCAGCCCTAATTCTTTTCCTTTTAAAAAAGCAAACATTTGAGCATGAATCTTCCCTATTTTCTTTATCTCAAAGTTAAATCTCTCTTGCCTTTGGATTCGAGAGAACACTCAGATTTTCTCTACCTCTTGAAACCCCTCACCACAGTGTGCTAATTAACTTCAGTTCTGATGCTATGATGTGTACTACATTTGTACCACATTGCTTATTATTAGTTGTCTCATCAGGAAAAATGTTAATATGATAATTTATGTGGTAAAAAAAAAAGACAGCTGATTATAAACCAGAAAACTTAGTTTTTGTTCTCAGCATTTCCATTCTTTCTGTGTGACCTTGTGGAAGACATTTAATGTTTCTTAGTTTCAGAATGACAGTGGGTGGACTGCACCAGCCTCTCTGATTTTGAAATTTTAAGTTTCGATCTTATAAAGCATTTTTTGATAAGCTCATTTAAAGTAATTAAAATAAATATAGAATGCAAATCACAGACATTTGGTGCTGTCAGTTTCTGTTAAAAGAAAGCTTTCCTTTGATTTGAATATATACTTGACATAATCAACCTCATGTTTCAGCCCAATGTCCTTGAAAACACTGAGTTTCTAATGAAAAGGAAACTGACTCTTATCATGTTTTTAGAATAAGTGTATTTTAAAGAACCATGAAATTTATATACATGATGTATTTTTATTCTTGAGCTTCTGAAGTAAATATTAAGTCAGAGTTTAATTTTAGTGTATAAAGGTGTCAACATTTTCTGTGATGGAAATATCTTGCACATAATTTTCAAAGTCTGTGAGAAATTAATTCTCTCTTTATATCTATATACATACAACCATATGTGTGTATATATGTACACACATATATATATATATACATATATATACATACATATTCTTTGTTTCAGCCATTAAGAGAAAACTCAGACTGAAATCATGTAATTACATGATTTTTCAGGATTAGTCTGACAATGAATTGAGGCTAAATTCTACTTCACAGGGGGGAGGGAGACTCAAGAGGGAGGGGACAAATTCACACCTATGGTTAATTCATGTTGATGTATGAGAAATCCAACCAATATTGTAAACCAATCATTAATCAATTAAAATAAATAAAAAAAGAATATCCTTCTAAATATAAAAGCCAAAATAAATCCAATATAATTTTCAAATAGTGCTACGAACATGTTTTTCCCCGCTTAGAAAAGGAAACGCTACACATTCAGAAAAAAATCCAAGAATATCAAATATGTTAAGCTAAGAGGCAAAAATTCACCCTTATTAGGATTGTCTTGAATTATCCCTGATGCTCCATGGTTCTGAAGAAGACAACCAAGAAGAAGTTATTCCTGTAATTGTCTTTTGGCAATGATTATTACAATTTGTTCAATGTGAAACTATCTCAAATGTTAGAAATAGGAATTATAAAAGATACACATAGCACAGTGTTAATTGAAGGAGTCATAATAAAACTGAATGACAAGATGCTTTAATGCACAATTATAATATTCAATATACACATGTCTTGGGAATAAAATAAATCCTAGGTAATTTTAGCTAAATATATGACATGAGTTATCACAACATATGTCTCTATATTAACTCAGCAATCATAAGTGTACATAAATGATAGGGTTGTTTCAAAAGTCTCAACAAAAGTTAACAGGAATTTGGTGAGTTAATAGCACACATTATTTTTTCAAGGGCTACTTTAAAGACATGATGCAATATGTAATTCTTATTAACTATTAGATATCTCCTAAAATAGAGACGTTAGAAAGTCTGTCTGCAATTCAGGAGATCTGAGTTCTATCCCTGTGTTGAAAGGATCCCCTAGAGAAGGGAATGGCACCCCACTCTAGTATTCTTGCCTGGAGAATTGCATGGACAGAGGAGCCTGGCAGGCTACAGTCTATGGGGTCGCATAGAATCAGACATGACTAACCAACTAGCACTTTCACTTTTGAAACATGAGGAATAGCAGCTGTTAAAATTAACTACTAGTCTAAAATATTAGAATATTTACAAAATCAATCAATATAATTAGTGATTTAAAAAAAAAAATTTCACATTATATTGTATCTTTTATAGCCAGACTCCTTCAAAATTTATGTATAACTTCTGGTGGATTATTCTAAGTTATACAATTCAAGAGTTTTCTAGTTCTTTGTGATCTCAGAACTCCATTAGGGCTTTCATTTTATTCACCAGTCTTTGATCCAGTTCCAATTTTGATTTATTTTTCTCAAGAAGCTCTACAGAGTTTCAGAAATTTAAGTACTGATCATTTCATTTAGTTGACTATTTCTGATGTCTGGTTTTTAGTAAAAATTTAATAACAATTACCATCCTCACAAAAATTAGGTATGCAGGTGAGCCTAGGTGTTCTCATAATGGAGACAATTAAAGATCTGAAAAATCAAGATTAAGGTTTTTCAAAAACATATGATGGATGATCAAAATAATTTACTTGACTCTTTCAAAAATAATCACCTTAAGTGGTGTTTGTAAATACTTTTGTCATCTGTTTAACTAAAAGTCATTCTATTCCTAATGTCATTTTTGCTGTTTGTTTCACCCCATTGATACACTTTTAATAATAAGATTTTACTTTATCAAAATATAATTAGAAGTTTCTTTTGGATTTAATTAATTTACAGATAAAAATTGGAAGAATCTTGGTGGTGCTCCAATGGTTAAAAGTTCCATTTTCTTGGGCATATTTGGAACATGAACATTTGGATTATGAAAATTAAATATACTTTTACCTTCTTTCTATTTCAAAATCAGACAGAAAATTAATGCAAACCTAAGGTTTTTTACAGTGAACTCTTAATGATTCATTTAGGAAATAGTCATCTGTCTCAAAGAGAATTGCTAGTTGTTATTTTCTCTTCTAAAAGGTAAGAATTTCCCAAGGGGTGATTAAAAAACTAGACTTTCCTTTCAAAATAGTCAGGACCACATAGACTTGAGCCATTGAGATATGTGGTTGAGGGTGAGTTGGGGATTTGAATTTCAATATTCCAACATAACTTGCCTTGTTGGGAAGGGCATTTTATGGGCTTGAAGTGTGTTAGAAGGTTGCCGGGGGACTGGTGATTCTACAGAAAATCTACCCCCACTAATGGGGATTGCCTCTTGGCGTGGATTCTGATAAATAACACACAGAATTCTCAGATCCTGGAACACTATGGAAGTCCAAACCCTTTTCCCCAAACAGTGTCAACTGTTCCACCCGTCATCATCAAGCTACTGATAGATTATAATGAGTTAGTATAAGCTGAATAAAAAAGCTGTCAAAAATAATTTTCTAATAAATAGAAAGATTTAGAATAGTTTGCTAATCTCTGACCCTAAATGGGTGATTCTATCCAAAGAGTTGCTTGTCTCACTGATACCTAGAATCATGTTAGATGGGTAGAATTACCTCTTATTTCATGATTCAGGTAACATTTTAGATGACTCTACCTTAAAGGAACACACTATGTCTAATATCTAATTTATTATAGCAGCTCAATATCAGGTCTATTTTTTAGAGCAGCTTTGACAGAAAGAGGAGGAAGAGAGAAAGACCACTTTCTGTCAGGGAAGAGAAGGAACACGGAAGCGTCATCTAGATGTTTGAGTAACTAAACTGGGTATCATTCTTGCTTATGGTCTCCTCACACCACAAGGGACTCTACTCAGCACCCTAATAACAGATTTAACACTATGATGCATTAGCAAATGATGATACCTTAATGCAATAGCAAGAGTTGCAAGAGCAATTTTTTTTCATTTTTAACTGGATAATTGTTTTACATTGTTGTGTTTGTTTCTGCCATACAACAGGGTGAGTTAGCCATAGGTATATATATGTTCCCTCTCTCTTGAACCTCCCTTCCACCGGTCTAGGTTGTCACAGAGCACTGGGTTGAGCTCCTATTGTCTGACACAGCAAATTCCCAATGGTTATCTATTTTACGTATGGCAATATATATATTTCCATGCTACTCTCCCAATTCGTCCCTCCCTCTCCTTTCCCTGTTGTGTCCACACGGTTGTTCTCTATGTCTGCATCTCTATTCAGTTCAGTTCAGTTCAGTTCAGTCGCTCAGTCGTGTCCGACTCTTTGCGACCCCATGAATCGCAGCACGCCAGGCCTCCTTGTCCGTCGCCAACTCCCGAGTTCACTCAAACTCACGTCCATGGAGTCAGTGATGCCATCCAGATCTCATCCTCTGTCGTCCCCTTCTCCTCCTGCCCCCAATCCCTCCCAGCATCAGAGTCTTCTCCAATGAGTCAACTCTTCATGAGGTGGCCAAATCACTGGAGTTTCAGCTTTAGCATCATTCCTTCCAAAGAATACCCAGGACTGATCTCCTTTAGAATGGACTGGCTGGATCTCCTTGCAGTCCAAGGGACTCTCAAGAGTCTTCTCCAACACCACAGTTCAAAAGCACCAATTCTTCGGTGCTCAACTTTCTTCACAGTCCAACTCTAACATCTATACATGACTACTGGAAAAACCATAGCCTTGACTAGATGGACCTTTGCAAAGTAATGTCTCTGCTTTTGAATATGCTATCTAGGTTGGTCATAACTTTTCTTCCAAGGAGTAAGCGTCTTTTAATTGCTGCCCCACAAATAGATTCATCAGTATCATTTCTCTAGATTCCATATTTATATGTGTTAATATACAATATTTGTTTTTCTCTTTCTGGCTTACTTCACTCTGTATAACAGGCATAGGTTCATCCACATCACTAGAACGGACTCAAATTCATTCCTTTTTATGGCTGAGTAATATTCCATTGTGTATATGTATCACAGCTTCTTTATCCATTCATCTGTCAATGAACATCTAGGTTGGTTACTGGAAATAGTGTCAATATCAAAACTTAATAGGGTCTCTCAGGATCACGGATTTTTGTCCCAAGTTCACCAACCACCTCATGCCTCCTTTCTTTCTCTCACTCCCAGTCTAAAATCATTTCTCTGGTCCTCAGTCTTTCTGATTTGCTCTCCCCTTACATTCTATACTCAGTTAAGTCATATGCTTTTAGGATCCTTGCCCCACTCAGGAATCATCAATTATCACTTCTCCAGGGAGCATCGATTGTCATTTAAAAATGTGTTTTGGATCTCTAATATCACACTTTATGTTTCATCACAATTTCTGTTTAACAAAAATGGACTGTATGTGGAGGAAGGAGGTTAGATAAGGCAAGAAAGGCTATTGCTAAAGAAAATAGTTTTAGGTGTGTGTATTTATTTATCCTTATTGTTAAACCTTCATCACTTTGCTTCTAGCAGGGAGGAGCAGAGAGAGGGTTAGGGATCTGTGCTTCTGCATCACCAAGGTGGAATGGATTTTATATTCTTTAAATGTTTGCCCATTAATGTTTGAATACACAATATTTTGAGGTTCAGAGGTATCACTATTTGTTGTTATTGTGGTAGTTCTCTTCATGACATGCAATGTACAGATTTTGATTATATTTTGTTTTTATTTTTACTCATGAAAAAATGTGACATTACACTTAAAAAAAAAATAGATCCAAAAAGATTTCAGAGTTTTGGAAACTGGTTTAATGTATTTTTAATTTTAATTTCTATCACCTTTCCAATAGCTATATTTTCCTGGCTTTCTGTAGGGTCTTTGGAATGTGAGGATGTGGACACATTATAATAGGTATATGGCAGATTTTCATCCAAAATCCTTCTTTCTTGTGTAACACTTAATCCAGTCATCAGATGATAGAAAATGCTCTTTAACACCTAATTGACTACAGCCGATTTTGCCTCTAAGGCAATGGCATAATCTCATGGTATACTAAATTTCTTAGAGTTACAAAACTGTCTTCTGCTGTGAGATGTTTTAATGTTATATTCAGTTGTTGAGCATTGTAATTCAGGAAGACATAAGGACATGACCCCAAACCAAGGCTCAATTGACCTATACAAAAGTTTATGATGGATGATTTGCTCTTCGGAGTTAATCTTTTGATTTCTAACACAGGTAGTGAGTATCGATGATAGTCATGCCTCCATGTGCCACTCACATTGAAGCTCTGACACTAACCTGAAAAGCTACTTGAATATGTTACGCTGATGAGTGAAGTACCATTTCAGCTGCATCTGCTTCACCACTGAGGAGATCCTTCAGCATCTGTTCATCCCACTCTCCTGCTAGTAACTAATGTAAAGCAAAATTTAATCTATCTTTTGCTTTCTTATTTTCATTTTCCTTTTTATTGAAATTGACAATTGTGAAATAATACCTTTTAAGATGTAAATGATTAATTTTCCAGTTCCCCTCAACTAGGTTTCGCTACCAAAAATAAATACTCTCAATTTACTTAACAAATGATTCTTACAAAGCTGAAAACAAGCAAAGAATATTCAAGTCAATGATCAGATTGAGCTGAATATAATACCCCATAGCCTCCTGCTCTGTAATTTCATTTCCTAAAATTTGTTTAGGATTTTAGGTGGGGAAAGACATGTCTCAGAAGATACTGAAGTAAGAATGAAGACTTTGAGAAAGTTCTGGACGTGCCAGTAACATACTTTCTGGGTATTTTAAGGTGTATTTTAGGCAAGCTTTTAGGTTTTTAGTGCACATTAAAAAAGGCATTAACCTATGTGAGTAAGTTTGCTTTGAGGAGCACCACACACTTACATTAATTGAAAATGATTAAAGGAATTACATGATAAAATAATACTGACTAAGAAAGTAGATAAAATTTCCATCATAAGTGTTCTAATTGAACAACAGCAGCTCTTAAATCAACCCCAGCAACTTCCCTCTTTTTGTAGTTCACAGTCCTAAGTTGTAAGCCTTTGGTGTTTGCTTTTATAAGCTTTTAGAGTGATTTACTAAAGTTTAATTATTCCTCACTGTAGGAGTTCAGTGTTACCACCAATCCATAGCCGGCTTAAGTGTTCCATGCAATGTTATATGAGTTGGGAGAGAGGATTATGCATTCTTTCATTGAAGATGAACACAGCACAAATGATTTAATTATTGTGACCATCACTTTATAGTGTTACATCACCTGTAGTGTCTTTTTGTTCTCAAATTATAAGCTTTCTTTGTGTCATTTAATTAGCTGATTAATCTTAGTTTGTAAATACGCATGTCATTATTTTGGCACTGAACTATAAAGAAAACATCATTGTCATTTGGCTACACCATAGATTTTATATTGAAGAAGATAAAAACTAACGGGAATCCAACTGAGAGTTTCCCACTTTGAAGAAAAAGAGTGCCAGTTCACCTCCATAAAACTCTCTGCCCTACAGAGATCAAACAAGGTTTTTTTTTTTCCCCACAAAATACTCTTTTGGTCCTGGAGTCTTCCAGCAAAATTTGTCATTATCTAATAGTGCCCCTCATTTTATCAGCCACATTGTGCCGTGTTGAACTAAGTTGCTTTAGTCGTGACTCTGTGTGACACCATAGACTGTAGCCTGCCAGGTTCCTCTGTCCATGGGATTCTCCAGGCAAGAATACTGGTGTGGATTGCATGCCCTCCTCCAGGAGATCTTCCTGACCCAGTGATTGAAACCCTGTCTCTTATGTCTCTTGCATTGGCAGGTGGGGTTTTTTTCTTTTTTTTTTTACTACTAGTGCCATTGAGAAGGTCCACTTTGGAAGTGGCTAATGTCATAAAGTTACCAAGTACAATAAAAATTTTCTAATTATTATAATATTAAAGCTCTTGGATAGCAATCAACATTTTTGAAAATCTGTATCTCTACATCTATATATATATATATATAAATCTATCTATCTATCTATATACATATTTATTTGTGTAGTGTGTACTATTCAGTTCTTGTCATAAAATAGTGTATTATAATAAAATAAGAATTTATAGATTTTTACCGTAAGTAAAAACATGATCATTTCTGGAGACTTCATCAAAAATATCTCTCATTTTACTTGTAAGATTTAATGGTAATTTTTCAAAACTTCTTTTCTTCCTTATCCTCTATTGGAGAATGGATTTTAACTCAACAATGTTAAGACTTTATGTCACATTATATTCCTTCAAGTTATTTTGATCACATCTATTATCTACATATGTTACTTCAGCCTAGTAGACCTATTTGAACTCCAAATTGAGAGAGAAAATCTTAGAGAATTGAAATTCTTTTAGTAGAGGCAGAAATGAAAGGCAGATTTTAGTCCTAAACACCTCTTTAACTTCATCCCAAAGTACAGTAGGGATCTAGCTGACAGATGGGGATACACTTTAGAAATCATTTTGTGCCAAGTACATAATGAATGAAGAGAAATTCTTAATTATTCTTGTGCCTGGTATATAATAAAGATTTATACACTATTGCTATGTGGTTGTTGGTGGTAGTATTTTTCTTGTACACAACTTATGGAAATGTATTCTCCATTTCCCTAGGATAGCTTCCTTCCAAGACTCCTCCTTGTTTTTTATGCAAATAGATCACCAGATATCTTTTTCACTGGACAATAGAACTTTGGAAAGGAATCAATTTACATCCTCAAACTAAAACACTTGATAGATCAGTCAGCTTCTCAGTATCTCCATTTCCCTTCTGTAAAACAGGAATTCAAGTATGGGATAGGCCAAAAAAGTTCTTTTGGGTTTTCCATAAGATGATGTTTTAGGAAAATCCAAATGAACTTTTTGGCCAACCCAATAATTCCCTTCTCACAAGATATTATGCCAAAAAATTGCTGGTTGTTTTCACATTTTTTCTTTTACATGAATCCAATAATTATTTTCTGAATAATTTGCCAGGTTATGGACTCGGCAATAGAAATAATAAGAAGGAATAAACTCAGTGTTTATCTTCAAATGGGCTACAGGTATGAAAGTCACTTGGGAGTTACAGTGTTCTATTAATGTAAAGTAAAGTAATAATGTAGGAAAAGGAGTATCTTAGTGATTATAACCTCAAATATCTTGAATATTGTGGTTAATTTTAAATTTTAATATAAAAAATCAGTTAATAATTTATCATACAGAATTAGCTGAATTAATTTTCTATGGATACATATTTTTTAAGTGAAAAGAGTATATGGAACAGGGTTTTACTCTGAAGTGTTTTGTATAATTTATATTTTAATAAAATAATAATATTCATGTCATAAGGTAATTTAAATTTGGCATATATATTTAAATAAGCTCTGGATATGAATATTTTAAATTTCTAATAATACATTAATCAGCTTTTTTTTTAATGAGAAAGCATGATCATTTAAAGATATAAGCTACTTCTAAAATTTAGTTAGGACTCTAAACTTGCTTTCTGTCTCCTATAGAATCAATTACAAACTAAATATTTTGAATTTCTAATGCCCCATGAATCTTCTATAAAAGAAAAGTCTAGGATACTATTCTTAGTTATCCAGCCCTAGTGTTGGCTCTTTCGACAAACATTCTGCTAATTTGCACAAAAGTTTTTTTTTTTTAAATTTACAAAGTAAACGTAATAGTCAAGAAATCTATTTAATTCCCTAGCATATTTAGGGTATAGTTCTGTGCTACATTATATCATTTGGAATAAATTCAGCCATGGAATTACACTGAAGCTTAGACAAAATGACTCAAACTAAAATCATGACTCTTAAAGCTTAATATTTTAACATTAGTATTAGAAAATTATATTTAACTAGTTAATAGCCAAAAGTAAAATTTCTATCACAAAGTCCTGTTATCTGTTTCCACAGATACATGTAGTAGGGCATGGTCTCCCTTGAAATTGTCATATACACTGCATCCTATAAGCAGTAACTTCTTATATGATGAATTCACAACCCTTCTGGTTATATACGTTCAAAATTTACCTAAAGAGAGAAGAGACTGTATGCAGACTTGTTGGTTCTTTAAAGATAGTATTTTGGAAAGGATGTTAACAAGATAGGTTATATGAACATTATTTAATAAATCATAATAAGATTTGAGAAACCTGTATGCAGGTTAGGAAGCAACAGTTAGAACTGGACATGGAACAACAGATTGGTTCCAAATAGGAAAAGGAGTACGTCAAGGCTGTATACTGTCACCCTGCTTATTTAATTTATATGCAGAGTACATCGTGAGAAATGCTGGACTGGAAGAAGCACAAGCTGGAATCAAGATTGCCAGGAGAAATATCAATAACCTCAGATACGCAGATGACACCACCATTATGGCAGAAAGTGAAGAGGAACTAAAAAGCCCCTTGATGAAAGTGAAAGAGAGGAGTGAAAAAGTTGGCTTAAAACTCAACATTCAGAAAATGAAGATCACGGCATCCGGTTCCATCACTTCATGGGAAATAGATGGGAAAACAGTGGAAATAGTGTGTCAGACTTTATCTTTTTGGGCTCCAAAATCACTGCAGATGGTGACTGCAGCCATGAAATTAAAAGACGCTTACTCCTTGGAAGAAAAGTTACGACCAACCTAGATAGCATATTCAAAAGCAGAGACATTACTTTGCCAACAAAGGTCCATCTAGTCAAGTCATGTATGGATGCAAGAGTTGGACTGTGAAGAAAGCTGCATGCCAAAGAATTGATGCTTTTGAACTGTGGTGTTGGAGAAGACTCTTGCTAGTCCCTTGGACTGCAAGGAGATCCAACCAGTCCATTCTAAAGGAGATCAGTGCTGAGTGTTCTTTGGAAGGACTGATGCTAAAGCTGAAACTCCAATACTTTGGCCACCTCATGTGAAGAGTTGACTCATTGGAAAAGACTCTGATGCTGGGAGGGATTGGGGGCAGGAGGAAAAGGGGACAACAGAGGATGAGATGGCTAGATGGCATCACCGACTCGATGGACGTGAGTTTGAGTGAACTCTGGGAGATGGTGATGGACAGTGAGGCCTGGCATGCTGTGATTCATGGGGTTGCAAAGAGCTGGACACGACTGAGTAACTGAACTGAACTGAATTGAATAAGATTTCAATTTTAAGTAATAATTTAGTGATTTGGTTTACTTTTAAATTTGGGGGTGAACAATATTGATCTAGAGCAGTTTATGATTTTAATGTTAGTATTTCTACTGAAATGCAACTTGGGTAGATAAATGACATATCAAGCATTTTTAGGTATTGAAGAATTATCTTGTCCAAGTTCCCTTTGTGAATTTTCTTCAGCTTCACACCCTTTGAGTGAAATACAAGCCAAGTTTGTGATAAGAGAAATTCAAACAATAATGACCCATAGATTGAAATCTTTTGCAAATTGCAGACTTACTTTTCCACTTGAAGATTTCATTCCTAGTGACATTTGTAAAACTGCCTGTTTTTAATTAAATCCAATTTGGTCAACATTTGTTGAGAATATACTATATCCTTAGTGCTGTGAGGAGAAAAATGACATCTAAAATAAGGCTAGGTAAGGGGAATAATGACACCCTTATATGATTATAATTCCTACACCCATCTTAAACTTGTAGATAATTCTGAACCATTTTCTCCTTTTGCCTTGAACTATTTCATTCTTTAAAGTGCCCAATCTTTTACTCAGTCTTCAATTTGACAGTCATTACTGGAGCCACTCTTGTCTTCATACTCCATAGTCATTCATGATTTGTAGACCCAATTGTCTTACTTTTCCTTTGTTCATTTGTTTTTTCAATGGGTATTTTACTTTTTAAAACTGGGCTATGTTGGATAGAAAAATACCTTGCAACATGTAATTTCAAAAATATTAGAGGAAAGCCTATTATGACATCAATTTTGTTGGGTTAGACATTTGGATAAAGTTTCATACCTATAAAAAGTTCCTTATGAAAGTATAATGTATCTGTATGCTTTGTGTTTTATGCTCACACCACTTATCAGAGAAAATGGAAATATTATTAATTTGCCTTTGTTTCTAAATCATATGATGATCTTTATTCAAATTGCAAAAGAAAGAATCACTGGAATACTTATACTAAACAGTTGTTTTAAAGCATAAAAATAACAAAAAAAGTCTTCAAAATTTAATCATTAGAGTTCAGTCTAGCAGTCATGCATTTGGATTCTCTTTTGCCATAATTTGAAATTGACCTAAATGGTTACGGATATTCCTAAAATTAAAAACATGTGATGCAGAGTGGCTGTTCTACAGAATTTCTGTTAACTCTTTGTAGGTACTCTGTAGGTTCATGAAAATGAAACTGGGTCAGCATTTATTAAAGTTTAGAATCGTTTCTCACGTCTATATTACACTCTCACCAGTACTTTATTCTCCATAGAAAATTATTCTGATAAGGTAAGCAAGTTATTCAACAAAAGTAAGTTGTGACTTCTAAATTATTGATAAATAATTACTGATAAAATTACTTTCATATGTCTTAGGTATTTTTTACTCTCATCTGAGTAATGTGGGATTTATGTTTTGCTATACTAATATAGCAAATAGCATATTAGTTTATTAGTATATTAGCCATGAAATTAAAAGATGCTTGCTTCTTGGAAGAAAAGTTATGACTAACCTAGATAGCAGAGACATTATGACTAACCTAAAAAGCAGAGACATTACTCTGCCAACAAAGGTCCATTTAGTCAAAGCTATGGTTTTTCCAGTAGTCATGTATGGAAATAAGAGTTGGACTATAAAGAAAGCTGAGCACCGAAGAATTGATGCTTTTGAACTATGGTGTTGGACAAAACTCTTGAAAGTCCCTTTTACTGCAAGGAGATTAAACCAGTCAGTCGCCAAGAAAGTCAACCCTGAATATTCGTTGGAAGGACTGATGCTGAAGGATTGAAGGCAGGAGGAGAAGGGGACAATAGAGGATGAAATGGTTGGAGGACATCACCGACTCTATGGACATGAGTTTGAGCAAGGTCTGGGAGTTGGTGATGGACAGGGAAGCCTGGCATGCTGCAGTCTATGGGGTTACAAAGAGTCAGACACGACTGAGCAACTGAACAGAAAGTAATATAGGAAATATTAGTATAGTAAGAGCATCATAAGTTAGAATATAAGACAGCATTTTCAGAAATTTAAAATGCTCAGTAACTTCCCAGGTGGCACTAGTGGTAAAGGACAAGTCTGCCAATGCTGGAGACATAAGACATGCTGGTTTGATTCCTGGGTCAGGAAGATCCCCTGGTGGAGGGCATAGCAAGCCACTGCAGTATTCTTGCCTGGAGAATCCCAAGGACAGAGGAGCCTGGCATGCTACAGACAAGAGAGGGTAAAGAGATACAAGTGAAGCAACTTAGCATGCACGTATGACCATGAACCTGTTCCCAACTAGTTTTATTAAACATTAATTTTACAAATCATTGTGCAGTCATGCTCCATGACTAACACTGGTTTGTTCCGTGTTGCTATTTATGGCACCTTTACAGTGTGAGCTTTCAAGTTCACAAAGATTATTCCAAGGCAATTTATATACTGAAGTTTCCTTCCACACCATGTGGCTTTTTGAAGTTAGAAAGAATCATCACTATTTCTACACAAATTCCCATGTACAAATTCTTGGCTCTGCTATTACCAGTAGTCGTTTTGAGACATAAACCAAGAAGATGAAGTTATAGTGCTGGCCAAGTCAGCTTTTCCAATGCTTCTTTAAATCACATAGAAATGACTTCAAGGTATATCATGGACATTTTGTTTTTTCCATCATAGGAATATTTTTAAAAAGTATCAGTGACATCTTGCTTTCCCTAAACATTATACCAGCAAAGCAAAACATGATTTTGAGTTTCTAGATATAGTTCTAGAATTTATGTAGTGTGTGTGTATGTGTGTGTGAGTATAAAATATCTATATATGTGCTAGTAGTAGGCTTCCTTCGTGGCTTAGCAGTAAAAAATCCGCCTGCAATGCAGAAGACGCGGGAGATACGGTCTGATCAATCCCTGGGTTGGGAAGATCCAACCCAAGATGCTGGAGGAGGGCATGGCAACCCACTCCTATATTCTTGCCTGGAGAATTCCATGGAAAAAGGAGCCTTGCAGGCTACAGTCCATAGGTTTGCGAAAAGTCAGACATGACTGAAGTGACTCAGCATGTGTGCAGGTACTAGTAGTAGCCATTATACCAGTCCTCTGACAAATTTGAAGAACAATAATTCAGAAAAGTACATCATAAGTTTGAAACAAGTGGATAGAACAAGGCATTATGGCATTATTATAAGAATTTAAATGTTTCACAAATATTAATTTGGTAAAGATAGCATTAATTTCATTAGATTATTTTAAAAAATTCTTATAGGAGGATCTAATTCACAGATTAATAAAATATTAGAAATAAGACCAAAGACAGATATGGTCTAATCTAACTTTCACATTTTACAGATGAGCAAAACAGGACCAAATCACATAATGTATCATCAAGTAATGTATCACACACAGAGGACATTTGACCTTGTCTTTGAAGCTGGTTCTTTGCTTTTACTGGTCTATAGCTACCTCTTAAAATTTCTGCAGTGCTGACATTAAAGAGCTTCTGACTCCCAGGTCAGTGCTCTTTAAATGATGCATTGACCAGGGGGTATGGTTTAAACAGATAAATATGAGGAACATGGTAAGGAAAAATAGTAGATAACTTTGGGAACATCATAAAAGATGAAAATAGGAAAGTGTCAGATGAGTCTGTAGTATTTATATAAAGAAAAAATAGACTAGAATGAAAAAATGTGTACCAGAATGTTGAAAAGGAGAAAGATCTATCATAATTGTGAAGGATCAGGTTATAGAGCTTAAGTTCTATCTCATGGACAATGAGAATCCAAACTTTTTCAAGTGGGAGAGTGAGGTGGAAAATGTGATTTGCAAATGATAGTTTGAAAATGATGTTCATGAAGTTGGAGAAATAAAAAGATGTGGAGTATAATTAGCACAGACTACTGTGTAATCTAAGCATGAGGGAATAAAATCTCTACTAAAATATGTTACAGAGAAATCAGCCCATAACAATGTAATGGTTGTGTTAAGGAAGTATGGGAGCAAAGTATCACCAATGCTTCTGAGCTTTAATTCATGAATTCTTAAAGGAACTAAATTACAGTTTAAGAATATGAAATCAGGAAAGGGAATTGGGGTTTTATTGGAGTGGATAGTAAAGGCAGAGGAGATCAGTTTAGTTCTAGAAATAGTAATCTTGAGAAAATGGAGGTTGAACCCTAAGTTAAAGGGGCTTCCCTGGTGGCTCAGAGGGTAGAGAATCATCCTGCAATGAGGGAGATCTGGGTTCAACCCCTGGGTCGGGAAGATTACCTGGAGAAAGGAATTGTAGTCCATTTCAGTATTCTTGCCTGGGAAACCCCATGGACAGAGGAGTCTAGTTGGCTGCAGTCCATGGGGTCCCCAAGGGTTGGACAGGACTGAGTGACTAACAATGCTAAGTAAATACAAAGTGCTTACATCTATGCCACGTTGCTTCAGTCACATCTGACTTTTTCCGACCCTGTGAACAGATGTATTAATAGCACAATTAACTTCTGAAAAATTTAAAGATAAAAGTTGCCATTTACTCCTAAATTTGTTTGTTGAGAGTTCCAAACTTAGATACCTTTCGATTCCCTTAGACATATGTGATTAATTTTATACATCAGTTTGTTTGCTGAATAAGAAATGTCTGTATTTCCTCATATTAGCCAAAGCAGAGTCATTTTACAGAATCTGTTGGGTAGCGTCTTTCATTTAGTCTTTTCCAGAATATCAGTTCTCTTTATTTTCTACATTAAATGTGTTTCTTCCTCTTTTACTGAACAATATGTTTATTCCTACATCTGTATCTTTTTAAAATATTCAACCTTTTCTGTAATTTCTCTTATGATTTTGCCATACTCAGATTATGCCTTCAATACAGGAAATCCCTTATGCCATTCACTATTTGAGTAAATTTGCTTGTGTTCTGCTTCTTTTCCAAAACGTAAAAGAAAAAAAAAAGAGAGAGAGAGAGAGAAACACATCTTAATGTATCCCAGGTTCCTAGGCACATGAAAGATCTGGCTTAAGTCCTTCAGAGATTATTTCCTGAAAATCTCACTAACAGTTAAAACTTTAAAAAACAATATAAGTTCATGATGCAACAATAGCCAAATATTAGTACAATATACAATTTATAATATCTTTCACATATATTTCCTCATTTGTAATTCACAAATTGAAGATTGAAGTAGATTGGCTAGAAGGAATCTAGGTTCCAGAGAAACTATTTAGCAAATTACTCATGACCATACCACATTGGAAAAGCTCAAGGCACAAGCTTGCAACTAGTAGATAAATACCTTCTAGAGGCCTAATACACAGCAGAGTGACTATAGACAACATACTGTACTATAATCATCAAAATTTCTGAAAGAACAATCCTTAATTGTTCCCATCACATACAAAAAATAATTATGTGACATAATAGAGATGTTAACCAAAGCTATAATAGTAGTCATATTGCAATATATAAATGTATCAAATCAAAACATTGTACACCTTAAACTTAATGTTATGTATCAATTACTCTTCATTAAAAAAGTTTCAAAACTTTGTTTTCTGAAGCTATCTGCTGGGTATTAATGAACAGTACCTATGTAACACTTTATAATTTGTAGTTTGGAATAATTTGAAGTACTTTATCTTCCCAAAGCTTAGTATGCTTATTTTATATCAACATATATTGGAATAGAAATAAAAATTCCTATTTCAAATGTTTCTTTGTTGGGGGCTGGTGAAGATAGAGTGCCTTAAAATTATTTCAAATAGTATTCATATATTCATAGCTTATAAATCTGAAATGTAAATCCTAGATTTGCTCCCAAAATTTAGGATTCAAGAACCATGATATAAAAGTACTCACTGTTGTTAGCACTGGGACCTGATTCCTGTGATAGTAGTTTGACAATCCCACTTATTCACTAAGTCAGTGACAAGAGAAGTATTTTTTTGTCATTAAATTTTTATTTTTACAGAATACACTTCAGGAAAGTTTAATTAGTAATTTTGGAGTCTTTATGCAATTTTCAAAGATTTAGCAATTACTATTCCCTTTCTCCAAAATGTATCTTAAGTTTTGTGATAGACTTTCAGTAGAAGAAATACAAGGAATAAGAAGTAATGTAGTCCCTTGTCGAGAGCATCAAAACATTTCATTCCTTGCCAAAATGATGCAGAATACATTTGTATGAATAAATGCTAAATACTCTGCCATGAAATGACTTTGACTTGGCTCCTGCTGTCATTTTTTCCCCATGAAACTTAGATTGAAAGTGACAGTGAAACTCATCAGTTGTATCAGACTCTTTGCAACCCCATGAACTATTCAGTTCATGGAATTCTCCTGGCAAGAATGCTGCAGTGGGTAGCCTTTCTGTTCTCCAGGGGATCTTCCCAACCCAGGGATTGAACTAGCCAACCAAATCCCCATTTCCTGAATTACTGCTCTCTCTGGTAGTTGGTTTCTTTATTAACTGCATGAATTTTTACTCAGAGTCATTTAAATTACTTTGGTTCATATCTCAATTTGTTTTATTTTAAAATTTACATGACAAAAACACAGTTGGTGGTGACTAAAATAAACTTAATTTCTGTTTTTTAAATTTTTCTCTATACATTTGGATATAAAATAACAGTATTGTTATTCAAAAACAAGAAACAAGGCTCAGAGATCATGTCCTTCTTAAAGAGGTAAAAGAAAAAACTGTGCTTTATCTTAAGTATTGTATATTAATCTCCTCTCTGTCAGATGACTTCAAAAATGCATAGAGATACAAATTTAATATATGTAGGATGTAGAAAAAGCTATTATCTTTCAAAGATAAAGATATTTCTAGTAATAAAATAATTAATTTATATGTGGAAGCCATCAAAATACAAATCAATGCTTGAATTTTGGTCACAAATTTTATACATATACTATTTCAACAGAAAATTGGATTAAAGATTTACTGAGCATGGCTCCACCCATCAGAAACAAGTTCCCCCCTCAGTCAGTCTGTCCCATCAGGAAGCTTTCATAAGCCTCTTAACCTTATCCATAAGAGGGCAGACAGAATGAAAACCACAATCACAGAAAACTAACCAAACTGATTACATGGACCACAGCCTAGTCTAACTCAATGAAACTATGAGCCATGCCATGTAGGATCACTCAAGATTGACAGGTCATGGTGGAGAGTTCTGACAAAACATGATCCACTGGAGAAGGAAATGGCAAACCACTTCAGTATTCTTGCCTTGAAAGCCCATGAACAGCATGAAATAGCAAAAAGATAGGACATTGAAAGATGAACTCCTCAGGTCAGTAGGTGCCCAGTATGCTACTGGAGATCAGTCTAGAAATAACTTCAGAAAGAATAAAGAGACGGAGCCAAAGTAAAAACAACACCTAGTTGTGGATGTGACTGGTGATGGAAGTAAAGTCTGATCCTGTAAAGAGCAATTTTTCATAAGAACCAGGAAATTTAGGTTCATGAATCAGACAAATAGGAAGTGGTCAAACAGGAGATGGCAAGAGTGAATATCAACATTTTAGGAATTGGCTAACTAAAATGGACTGGAATGGGTAAGTTAAACTCAGATGACCATTATATCTTTGACTGTGGGCAAGAATCCTTTAGAAGAACTGGTAAGCCATCATAGTCAACAAAAGAGTCTGAACTGCAGTTCAGTTCAGTTCAGTCGCTCAGTCATGTCCAACTCTTTGCGACCCCATGAGTCACAGCACGCCAGGCCTCCCTGTCCATCACCCACTCCCAGAGTTCACTCAGACTCACGTCCATCGAGTCAGTGATGCCATCCAGCCATCTCATCCTCTGTCATCCCCTTCTCCTCCTGCCCCCAATCACTCCCAGCATCAGAGTCTTTTCCAATGAGTCAACCCTTCGCATGAGGTGGCCAAAGTACTGGAGTTTCAATTCAGCATCATTCCCTCCAAAGAAATCCCAGGGTTGATCTCCTTCAGAATGGACTGGTTGGATCTCCTTGCAGTCCAAGGGTCTCTCAAGAGTCTTCTCCAACACCACAGTTCAAAAGCATCAATTCTTCAGCGCTCAGCTTTCTTCACAGTCCAGCTCTCACATCCATACATGACCACTGGAAAAACCAGTACTTGGATGCAATTTCAAAAATGACAGAATGGTCTCTGTTCATTTCTAAGGCAAACCATTCAATATCATAGTAATCCAAGTATATGCCCTGAGCAGTAATGCTGAAGAAGTTGAAGTTGAATGGTTCTATGAACACCTACAAGACCATCTACAACTAACACCCCCAAAAAGATGTCCTTTTCATTATAGGGGACTGGAATACAAAAGTAGGAAGTCAGGAGATACCTGGAGTAACAGGCAAATTTGGCCTTGGAGTACAGAATGAAGCAGGGCAAAGGCTAATAGAGTTTTGCCAAGAGAATGCACTGGTCATAGCAAACACTCTCTTCCAACAACACAAGAGAAGACTCTACACATGGATATCACCAGATGGCCAACATCAAAATCAGATTGATTATATTTTTTGCAGTCAAAGATGGAGAAGCTCTATACAGTCAGCAAAAACAAGACTGGGAGCTGACTGTGGCTCAGATCATGAACTCTTTATTGCCAAATTCTGACTTAAATTGAAGAAAGTAGGGAAAACCACTAGACCATTAAGGTATGACCCAAATCAAATCCCTTATGATTATACAGTGGAAGTGAGAAATAGTATCAAAGGATTAGATCTGATAGACAGAGTGCCTGAAGAACTATGGATGGAGTTTCATGACATTGCACAGGAGGCAGGGATCAAGACCATCTTCAAGAAAAAGTAATGCAAAAAAGGCAAAATGGTTGTCTGAGCAGGCCTTAAAAATAGCTGAGAAAAGAGAAGCTAAAGGCAAAGGAGAAAATGAAAGATAGACCCATTTGAATGCAGAGTGCCAAAGAATAGCAAGGAGAAATAAGAAAACAATTCTTAGTGATCAATGCAAAGAAACAGAGGAAAATCACAGAATGGGAAATGCTAGAGTTCTCTTCAAGAAAATTAGAGATACCAAGGAAATATTTCATGCAAAGATGGGCACAATAAAGGACAGAAATGGTATGGACCTAACAGAAGCAGAAGATATTAAGAAGAGGTGGTAAGAATACACAGAAGAACTATACAAAAAAGATCTTCATAACCCGGATAACCATGATGATGTGATCACTCACCTAGAGCCAGACATCCTGGAATGCAGAGTCAAGAGGACCTTAGGAAGCATCAGTGCAAACAAAGCTATTGGAGGTGATAGAATTCCAGTTGAGCTATTTCAAATCTTAAAAGATGATGCTGTGAAAATGCTGCACCCAATATGTCAGCAAATTTGGAAAACTTAGCAGTGGCTGCAGGACTGGAAATGGTCAGTTTTCATTCCAACCTGAAAGAAAAGCAATGCCAAAGAATATTTAAACTACTGCACAATTGTACTCATCTCACATGCTAGTCAAGTCATGCTCAAAATTCTCCAAGACAGGCTTCAGCAGTACATGAACCATGAACTTCCAGATGTTCAAGCTGGATATAGAAAAGGTAGAGGAACCAAAGATCGAATTGTCAGCATATGTTGGATCATCAAAATGCAAGAGAGTTCCAAAAAAACATCAACTTCTGCTTTATTGATTATGGCAAAGGCTTTGACTGTGTGGATCACAACGAACTGTGGAAAATTCTGAAAGAGATGGGAATACCAGATCACCTGACCTGCCTCCTGAGATATCTGTATGCCAGTCAAGAAACAACAGTTAGAACTGGACATGGTCCAACAGACTGGTTCCAAATTGGGAAAGGAGTACGTCAAGACTGTATATTGTCACCCTGCTTATTTAATTTATATGCAGAGTACATCATGTGAAATGCCAGGCTGGGTGAAACACAAGGTGGAATCAAGGTTGCTGGGAGAAATATGAATAACCTCAGATATGCAGATGACACCACCCTTATGGCAGAAAGTGAAGAAGAACTAAAGAACCTCTTGATGAAAGTGAAAGAGGAGAGTGAAAAAATTGGCTTAAAGCTCAACATTCAGAAAATGATCATGGCTTCTGGTCCCGTCACTTCATGGCAAATAGATGGGGAAACAATGGAAACAGTGACAGACTTTACTTTTTTGGGCTTCAAAATCACTGCAGTTGGTGACTACAGCCCTGAAGTTAAAAGACATTTGCTCCTTGGAAGACAAGTCTTGACCAACCTAGATGGCATATTAAAAAGCAGAGACATTACTTTGGCAACAAAGGTCTGTCTTGTGAAAGCCATGGTTTTTCTAATAGTATGGTATGGATTTGCAAGTTGGACTATAAAGAAAGCTGAGAATTGAAGAATTGATGCTTTTGAACTGCGGTGTTGGAGAAGACTCTTGAGAGTCTCTTGGACTGCAAGGAGATCCAACCAGTTAATCCTAAATGAAATCAGTTCTGAATATTCATTGGAAGGACTGATGCTGAAGCTGCAACTCTAATACACTGGCCACCTGATGCAAAGAACTGATTCACTGGAAAAGACCCTGATTCTGAGGACGATTGAAGGTGGGAGGAGAAGGGGATGACGGAGGATGAGATGGTTGGATGGCATCACTGACTTGATGGACATGAGTTTGAGCAAGCTCTGTGAGTTTCTGATGGACAGGGAAACTGGCGTGCTGCAGTCCATGGTGTCACAGAGTCAGACATGACTGAGTGACTGAACTGAACTGACCTATTTCATTAATGTGTAATCCCGGAATGATTCTCGTATCTGTAAATATTTTTTTCAGTTATAATAAAGAACAACATTTTAGACTGGAATTATAAAATAGATTTAGTGATTTTGGAATTTATCAAAATTTATAAATACAAATCCCTAAACAATATAATGTCTACCCCTTGAATGTTATTGTATCTCCAGATGCCTATATTTTTTTGCTAGAACTCTGAGATTATTATTCTGATCTTACAAAAAATTTAGTATCAAAGAATTGATACAACTCAAATATAAAATTTATAGTTACAAGATAAAGTTGATTTGATCTATGGTTTGATCAGGATCCTGAAAGCATTATTGCTACCAGTTAGTAAGTTAGTTACTGTAATCTCATGACAGTGAGTAAATGAAAGCATTAAATAAAAGCATTAAATCAGTGACTCAGTGGACATGAGTTTAAGCAAACTCCAGGAAATAGTGAAGGACCGGGAAGCCTGGTGTACTGCAGTCCATGAGATCACAAAGAATCAGACATGACTGAGTGACTGAACAACAAAACCACAGAGCACCTGTGAAAGGAATTCCTCCGTCTGGGTTATCCGTCTAGATCAGCATTTGTCATTAAAGTTTAATGCAGCCCACAAATGCAAACTAACGTGTTATTTAAAATTTTCTAGTAGCCACATTAAGAAAAACTATAAAGTAATGGGTAAAGTTAAATAATATATTTTCTTTTTTCTAGTGTATATAATCAAACCAACACTAATCAATATAGATTAATAATGAGATATCTTACTTTATATTTTCTTACTAAGTATTCTTAACACAGTATATATTTCACAACTATAGCCCAGATTAGTCTACCTAATTTTAATTTAAAAGCCATATGTTGTTAGTGACTACCATATTGGACACTGCATATTTAAATACCTCTCCCAACCCGGCAGCTATATCACTCCTGTATCATGATGGATTCATAGACTGTATGCCCTGTTCACTGGGACAATGGGCCACTATCCCTGGTGTCTTGAATTATTTTATACCTGCTGCTGCTGCTAAGTCACTTCAGTTGTATCCAACTCTGTGCGACCCCATAGACGGCAGCCCGCCAGGCTCCACCACCCCTGGGATTCTCCAGGGGAAAACACTGGAGTGCGTTGCCATTTCCTTCTCCAATGCATGAAAGTGAAAAGTGAAAAGTGAAAGTGAAGTCGCTCAGTCGTGTCCAACCCTTCGCAACCCCATGGACTACAGCCTACCAGGCTCCTCTGTCCATGGGATTTTCCAGGCAAGAGTACTGCAGTGGGGTGCCATCGCCTTCTCCATTTTGCTCTTCACTTTCACTTTTCACTTTCATGCATTAGAGAAGGAAATGGCAACCCACTCCAGTGTTTTCCCCTGGAGAATCCCAGGGATGGGGGAGCCTGGTGGGCTGCCGTCTATGGGGTCGCACAGAGTCGGACACGACTGAAACGACTTAGCAGCAGCAGCAGCAATGCTTTGATAGAAGTTACACCCTGCCTGTTCCATCATATTTGGGACACTGAGCCTGACTCCCTCACTTTTTCTCTTCCTTTACCCAGATCTCTGTCTCCACCAACACAGAAATGTTCTCATTTCCTTCCTGGCATCATAGGGGCTCCTTTCCATCACATTCTGAATTCTCTCCTCCAGTGTGGTCTGATGGACCTTCAGGGTCACAAGTTCTGGATTTTTACTTGCTTATATGACTTTAAGGAATTGAGGAAATACATTTCTCTCTCAAAAACTCCTGACTATTAAGACAATGGGGATTCAAAAAACCATTATGATAATCCTCCTTTCTCTTCGCATTCTAATTTAACAATCTCAGTCTTCTCTGAGGTAAATAGATGCATCTGGACAGTGGTGTGCTCATAGTTAACAACTTGCGCTTTTTTTTTTTTTTGGCAGGGGGGATTGTGTTGATTTGTAGCAACTACCTATTTCTGTTGCTTCAAAACCATGCTCCCCAGCTGAGTTGACATGAGATAATTATTAAGCCAGAGATGAAAAGGGATGAGAAATTTCATAAATATTTGTACCATACAGATATAGTTATAGTCAATACACTTCAGAACATAAATATTAATAAAATGTAGTAAACTAATTAAGAAGGAGAAGTTTTGAGTACTCATTACCTAGTTTTTAATACAATTTATTTAGAGACAGATTTATAGAATTTAATTTTTAACAATCAACAGTTTGCAAGCTTTCTGAAAATTTAACCATCATCTCCTGCAAGCCAGTACAAATCAGTTCTGGCACACCACTTGCTTTGAATCACTAGAGGAAAGAGATGTTTAAAAAAATATAAATGCTGCAATGAATATGGAAAACAAATATCTCCTACAAATACTGATTATAATTCTTTGAACTATATACCCAGAAATGGAGTTGCTGGATAATATGGTAGCTCTGTTTTTAATTTTTAGGGGAAACTCCATTACTATTTTCCATAGAGATTGTACCATTTTATATTCCCACAGTGTACAAAGATTCTAATTTCTCCATATCTTCACCAACACTTACCATCTTCTGTTTTGTTGATAACAACCATCCTAACGTATATGAGGCAATGTCTTTTTTTTTTTTTTTTTGAGGCAATATCTTATTGTAGTATGGAGAAAGCAATGGCACCCCACTCCAATACTCTTACCTGGAAAATCCCATGGACAGAGGAGCCTGGTAGGCTGTAGTCCATGGAGTTGCAAAGAGTCAGACACGACTGAGCGTCTTCACTTTCACTTTTCACTTTCATGCATTAGAGAAGGAAATGGCAACCCACTCCAGTGTTCTTGCCTGGAGAATCCCAGGGACAGCAGAGCCTGGCGGGCTGCTATCTATGGGATCCCACAGAGTCAGACACGACTGAAGTGACTTAGCAGCAGCAGCAGTCTCACTTGTTAATGTTTGTATTTATGTCTATGCTTTTAGTGTCATATCTAACAAATCATTGCCAAGAGTGATGTCAAGAAGATTTCTGCATATGTTTTCTTCTAGAAATTTTATAGTTTCATGTCCCATGTTTAAGACTTTAGTTCATTTTGAGTTGATTTTTCCTCCATTGTATGTTCTTGGCACTCTTGTCAAAAATCAGTTGACCATATATGCACAGGTTAATTTCTGGATTTTCTATCCTATTTCACTGGTCTATTTATCTGTCTTGTGCTGGTACCATACTATTTAATTACTCTAGATCTAACTTATTTCAAAATCAGTAAGTGTGATGCCTCCAGCTTTATTCTTATTTCTTGTGATCACTTTGGCTATTCTGGGTCTTTTGTGATTCCGTATGAATTTGAGGATTGTTTTTCATATTCACGTAAAGACTGACACTGAAATTTTGATTGCTTTGGGTGGTATGGACATTTAACAATATTAAGTCTTCCAATCCATGAACATGGGATGGCTTTACATTTGTCTGTGTTGCTTTTCATTTCTTTCATCAATATTTTGTAGTTTTCACTATACAAATACCATGTTGAATAGAATTGGTGAAAGGGACATTTTTTTGTCTTGTTCTTGATCTTTGGAGAAGAGTTTTCAATTTTTCATTGTTGAGTGTATTGTTTCCTGTGGGCTTGCCCTTGCAGTTGTTCAGTTGCTAAGTCATGTCTGACTCTTTGTGGGTTCATTTCTTCTATACCTAGCTTGTTGAGCATTTTGAAGTGTTTTTGTTATAAAAATGTATTGACTATTATAAAGAGTGCTGTGATGAACATTGGGGTACACGTGTCTCTTTCAATTCTGGTTTCCTTGGTGTGTATGCCTAGCAGTGGGATTGCTGGGTCATAAGGCAGTTCTATTTCCAGTTTTTTAAGGAATCTCCACACTGTTCTCCATAGTGGCTGTACTTGTTTGCATTCCCACCAACAGTGTAAGGGGGTTCCCTTTTCTCCACACCCTCTCCAGCATTTATAGCTTGTAGACTTTTGGATCACAGCCATTCTGACTGGCAGATGAATGGATAAGAAAGCTGTGGTACATATATACAATGGAGTATTACTCCTCCATTAAAAAGAATACATTGAATCAGTTCTAATGAGGTGGATGAAACTGGAGCCGATTATACAGAGTGAAGTGACCCAGAAAGAAAAACACCAATACAGTATACTAAAACATATATATGGAATTTAGAAAGATGGTAATGATAACCCTATATGTGAGACAGCAAAAGACACACAGATGTATAGAACAGTCTTTTGGATTCTGTGAAAGAGGGAGAGGGTGGGATGATTTGGGAGAATGGCATTGAAACATGTATAATATCATATATGAAATGAATTGCCAGTCCAGGTTCGATGCATGATACTGGATGCTTGGGACTGGTGCACTGAGATGACCCAGAGGGATGGTATGGAGAGGGAGGAGGGAGGGGGGTTCAGGATGGGGAACACGTGTATACCTGTGGCGGATTCATGCTGATGTATGGCAAAACCAATACAATATTGTAAAGTAATTAACCTCCAATTAAAATAAATAAATTTATTTTTTTTAAAAATGTATTGAATTTTTTCAAACATTTTTTCTGCATGTATTGAGGTGAGTATGAGATCTTTATCCTTCATTATGTTTCTTTAATGTACCACACTTACAGATTTGTGTATGTTGAACCATCCTAGCATTCCAGGGATAAATCTCACTTGGTCATGCTTTAGACCATAACTGTAACTTGGCACTAAGTTAGATAAGACAGTTTGTTAAAATACTACTCAGAGTTAAAATTTACTCTGGTTCTAGTGTAGATAAAGTCTATAGAAGTATGAAAGAAACTCATATCTTCTGGAAGCAACACTGTGTCAAAACATCTTTGGGGCCCATCAGTTCGTGATTTCAAGTTAGGTCTTGCAATGTATTATTTAACTATTTAACAGAACTGAGCCTCAGGTTCCTCTCTGTAAAATGGATATAAACAATTCCTGAATGGTGGCTGTAAGTATACAACAAATTAAATCATGAAACATTTGAGTGCTATTGTCATGAAGCTGATGAAAATCCCTATTTTTCACTTGAGCAGAAAGCACTAACATATTGAAACATTTGTACAGAACTCACAGGCAATAAATTTACTAAATAATGAGCAATATGGTATTTGCCCCATAGAGCATAATTGTGCACGTCAAAAAATGTTTTAGCTTTGTGAAAAAATTATTCTTTTAATGAACTTTTGAACTTAGTTTGCTAGTGTTTTATTGAGTATTTTTGTTTCTATCCTCATTAGGAATATTAATCTATAATTTTTTTTCCTTCTATTTTCTTTGTCTGGCTTTGAATTCAGTGTAATGTTGGTCTCATAAAATGAGTTGAAAGCATTCCTTCTTCTTCATTTTTTTTTTTACAGGAATTTGAGAATTGGCATTAATTATTTTAATTTTTGGTAGAAGTTAGTAGTGAAACCATTTGGTTCTGGGCTTTTTTTGTTGGAAAGTTTTTGATTACTGATTTAATATCCTTACTAGTAAATAGTCTCAGAGAAGGCAATGGCAACCCACTCCAGTACTCTTACCTGGAAAATCCCATGGATGGAGTAGCCTGGTAGGCTGTAGTCCATGAGGTCGCTAAGAGTCAGGCAGGACTGAGCGACTTCACTTTCAGTTTTCACTTTCATGCATTGGAGAAGGAAATGGCAACCCACTCCAGTACTCCTGCCTGGAGAATCTCAGGGACAGAGGAGCCTGGGGGACTGCCATCTATGAGGACGCACAGAGTCAGACACAACTGAAGTGACTTAGCAGCAGCAGCAGCAATAAATAATCTCAGGTTTTTAATTTCTTCATTATTCAGTCTTGGTATATTGTATGTATCTAGGGATTTTTCCATTTCTTCTAGGTTATTCAACTTTTTAGGGCATAAAGAATTGGAAATAACCCAATCATCCATTGACAGAAGAATGGATTTTTAAAATGTGGCATATATATTTGTGTGTGTAGTCACTCAGTCATGTCTAACTCTTTATGACCCCATGGACTGTAGCTTGCCAAGATCATCTGTCCATGGAATCCTCCAGGCAAGAATACTAGAGTGGGTTGCCATGTCCTTCTCCAGGGGATCTCCCTGACCCAGGGATCGAACCAGCATCTCTTTTGTCTCCTACATTGTAGGCAGATTCTTTACCATCTGAGCAGCCAGGGAAGTCCAACATATACATATAATAGAATGCTATTCAGCCTTTAAAAAGAAGAAAATGACATATGAGAAAATGTAGATAAACATGGGAAATATTTATGCTAAGTGAAATAAACAGTTACAGAAAGACAAATGGTACAAATACTCTTTATATGAATATCTAAAATAGACTCATAGAAGCAGAAAATATAGTAGTGGTTGCCATGAGACAGGTTTGGTGGAGGGTACAGGTATTAGTGAGAGAGTTAATTCTTAGGTAAGTTGATAAGGAGTCTAGGGCCCTCAAGGAGGAGAAAAGGGTCTGGGGCTCACAAGCAGGAGAAAAGTACAAAATTTTTTTCTACATTCCTTCATGTTAGTACGTAATATATTTTTTCCCTAACCTCTGAGTTGTTATGACAGCAATCTATTTTTCCCAAGACTAACTTTATTTAAACCCTAATGATTAACAACAAAATAACTCATCTTGCTCAAGGGTATGTTTTTTTCCTTAAGCTCTTATTAATGGTTATATTCAGGGCAAATAGATGGGGAAACAGTGGTAAAAGTGCCTCACTTTATTTTGGGGGGCTCCTAATCACTGCAGATGGTGATTGCAGCCATGAAATCAGAAGATGCTCACTCCTTGGAAGGAAAATTATGATCAACCTAGACAGCATATTAAAAAGCAGAGAGACATTACTTTGTCAACACAGGTCCATCTAGTCAAGGCTATGGTTTTTCCAGCCGTCATGTATGGATGTGAGAGTTGGACTATAAAGAAAGCTGAGTGCCAAAGAATCAATGTTTTTGAACTATAGAGTTGGAAAAGATTTGAGAGTCCCTTGGACTGCAAGGAGATCCAACCAGTCCATCCTAAAGGAGATCAGTCCTGGGTGTTCATTGGAAGGACTGATGTTGAAGCTGAAACTCCAATACTTTGGCCACCTGATGCAGAGAGCTGACTCATTTGAAAAGACCCTAATGCTGGGAAAGATTGAGGACAGGAAGAGAAGTGGAAGACAGAGGATGAGATTGTTGGATGGCATCGCTGACTCAATGGACATGGGTTTGGGTGAACTCTGGGAGTTGGTGATGGACAGGGAGGCCTGAAGTGCTGAGGTTCATGGGGTCACAAAGAGTCTGACAGGACTGTGCCACTGAACTGAACTGAATGGCTGTATAATAACAATGTATCTTGCTTGGGACATCTTTCTTCTTCTTAACAGGAACCTTCTGACTAATCTTGTTACATATGTTGTGGGAGTGGGTCTGGTAAGATCTTTCTATTGTTAGTAACCAACTGGAAAAATATATTAAGCTTTGATAAGACTAGGAGCAGTGGCTGCATGGTGCAGGAGCAGCAGCTGTATGCGAAGGAGCAGCCAAGAAGAGACTCCCCATGTCCAAGGTCAGGAGTGGCGGCTATGAGGAGGTACTCCATGTCCAAGGTAAGGAGCTGTGGCTGCGCTTTGATGGAGCCATGAAGAGATACCCCACATCTAAGGTAAGAGAAACCTGAGTAAGATGGTAGGTGCTAAGAGAGGGCATCAGAGGGCAGATACACTGAAACCACAATCACAGAAAACTAGCCAATCTGATCACCTGGACCACAGTCATGTCTAACGGAATGAAACTGAGCCATGCCCTGTGGGGCCACTCAACACGGACGGGTCATGGTGGAGAGGTCTGACAGAATGTGGTCCACTGGAGAAGGGAATGGCAAACCACTTCACTGTTCTTGCCTTGAGAACCCCATGAACAGTATGAAAATGCAAAAAGATAGGACGATGAAAGATGAACACCCCAGGTTGGTAGGTGCCCAATATGCTACTGGAGATCACTGGGGAAATAACTCCAGAAAGAATGAAGGGATGGAATCAAAGCAAAAACAACACCCAGTTGTGGATGTGACTGGTGATAGAAGCAAGGTCTGATGCTGTAAAGAGAAATATTGCATAGGAACCTGGAATGTTAGTTCCATGAATCAAGGCAAATTGGAAGTGGTCAAACAAGAAATGGCAAGAGTAAACATCAACATTCTAGGAATCAGTGAACTAAAATGGACTGGAATGGATGAATTTAATTCAGATGACCATTATATCTACTACTGTGGGCAGGAATCCTTTAGAAGAAATGGAGTAGCCATCACAGTCAACGAAAGAGTCTGAAATGCAGTACTTGGATGCAATCTCAAAAATGACAGAATGATCTCTGTTCATTTCCAAGGCAAACAATTCAATACCACGGTAATCCAAGTCTATGCCCCAACCAGTAATGCTGAAGAAGCTGAAGTTGAATGGTTTTATGAAGACATACAAGACCATCTACAAACTAACACCCAAAAAAGATGTCCTTTCACTATAGGGGACTGGAATACAAAAGTAAGAAGTCAAGAGATACCTAGAATAGCAGGCAAATTTGGCCTTGGAGTACAGAATGAAGCAGAGCAAAGGCTAATAGAGTTTTGCTATGAGAATTCACTGGTCATAGCAAACACCCTCTTCCAACAACACAAGAGAAAACTCTACACATAGACATCACCAGATGGCCAACTGAAATCAGATTGATTATATTCTTTGCAGGCAAAGATGGAGAAGCTCTATACAGTCAGCAAAAATAAGACTGGGAGCTGACTGTGGCTCAGATCATGAAATCCTTATTGCCAAACTCAGACTTAAATTGAAGAAAGTAGGGAAAACCACTAGACCATTTAGGTATGACCTAAATCAAATCCTTTATGATTATACAGTGGAAGTGAGAAATAGACTTAAGGGACTAGATCTGATAGACAGAGTGCCTGATTAACTATGGAATGAGGTTCATGACATTGTACAGGAGACAGGGATCAAGACCATTCCCATGGAAAAGAAATGCAAAAAAGAAAAATGGCTGTCTGAGGAAGCCTTACAAGTAGCTGTGAAAAGAAGAGGTGCAAAAAGCAAAGGAGAAAAGGAAAGATATACCCATTTGAATGCAGAGTTCCAAAAAATAGCAAGGAGAGATAAAAAAGATTTCCTCAGAGATCGATGCAAAGAAATCGAGGAAAATAATAGAATGGGAAAGATTGGAGATCTCTTCAGGAAAATTAGAGATACCAAGGGAACATTTCATGCAAAGATGGGCTGGATAAAGGACAGAAATGGTATGGACCTAACAGAAGCAAAAGATATTAAGAAAAGGAGGCAAGAATACATAGAAGTGTACAAAAAAGATCTTTAGGACCCAGATAATCACGATGGTGTGATCACTCACCTAGAGCCAGACATCCTGGAATGTGAAGTCAAGTGGGCCTTAGAAAGCATCACTACGAACAAAGCTAGTGGAGGTGATGGAATTCCAGTTGAGCTATTTCAAATCCTAAAAAATGATGCTGTGAAAGTACTGCACCCAATATATCCACAAATTTGGAAAACTCAGCTGTGGCCACAGGACTGCAAAAGGTCAGTTTTCATTCCAATGCCAAAGAAAGGCTAGGCAAAAGAACTCCAATCTACTGAAAAATTAAACTCATCTCACATGCTAGTAAGTTCAGTTCAGTTCAGTCGCTCAGTCATGTCCGATTCTTTGTGACCCCATGAATCACAGCACGCCAGGCCTCCCCGTCCATCACCAACTCCTGGAGTTCATTCAGACTCACGTCCATCAAGTAAGTGATCTTATCCAGCCATCTCATCCTCTGTTGTCCCCTTCTTCTTCTGCCCCCAATCCCTCCCAGCATCAGAGTCTTTTCCAATGAGTCACCTCTGCATGAGATGGCCAAAGTACTGGAGTTTCAGCTTTAGCATCATTCCCTCCAAAGAAATCTCAGGGCTGATCTCCTTTAGAATGGATTGGTTGGATCTCCCTGCAATCCAAGGGACTCTCAAGAGTCTTCTCCAACACCACAGTTCAAAAGCAACAATTCTTCGGTGCTCAGCCTTCTTCACATTCCAACTCTCACATCCATACATGACTACTGGAAAAACCATAGCCTTGACTAGACGGACCTTAGTCAGCAAAGTGATGTCTCTGCTTTTGAATATGCTATCTAGGTTGGTCATAACTTTTCTTCCAAGGAGTAAGCGTCTTTTAATCTCATGGCTGCAATCACCATCTGCAGTGATTTTGGAGCCCAAAAAAATAAAGTGAAAGAGGAGAGTGAAAAAGTTGGCTTAAAGCTCAACATTCAGAAAACGAAGATCATGGCATCTGGTCCCATCACTTCATGGGAAATAGATGGGGAAACAGGGGAAACAGTGTCAGACTTTAATTTTTTGGGCTCCAAAATCACTCAGATGGTGATTGCAGCCATGAAATTAAAAGACGCTTACTCCTTGGAAGAAAAGTTATGACCAACCTAGACAGCATATTCAAAAGCAGAGACATTACTTTGCGGAATAAGGTCCGTCTAGTCAAGGCTATGGTTTTTCCAGTAGTCATGTATGGATGTGAGAGTTGGAATGTGAAGAAGGGTGAGCACTGAAGAATTGACGCTTTTGAACTGTGGTGTTGGAGAAGACTCTTGAGAGTCCCTTGGACTGCAAGGAGATCCAACCAGTCCATTCTGAAGGAGATCAACCCTGGGATTTCTTTGGAAGGAATGATGCTAAAGCTGAAACTCCAGTACTTTGGCCACCTCATGCGAAGTGTTGACTCATTGGAAAAGACTTTGATGCTGAGAGGGACTGGGGGCAGGAGAAGAAGGGGACGATAGAAGATGAGATGGCTGGATGGCATCACTGACTCGATGAACTAGAGTCTGAGTGAACTCCAGGAGCTGGTGATGGACAGGGAGGCCTGGTGTGCTGTGATTCATGGGGTTGCAGAGTTAGACATGAGTGAGCCACTGAAGTGAACTGAACTGAAGCAGAGTTTTTCTTGTGTCTTTTGTGAAAAATGAAGGAGGGTTATTTAAATCGGGATCTCCTTTAAAGTATTAAATAAATTAGTCAGTTGAAAATTAGCAATGTCTAAGGAAGATCTAATCTTATTTCTATCTCCTAAAAGTTTTTGAAAATTATTCAAGGTTGATAATTTATCAGTATGAATCTGTGTTAGTTGAGGAGTAATGTGTTGTCTATTAATAATAAACCCTAAGTAATGGATGTGAGAGTTGGACTGTGAAGAAAGCTGAGTGCTGAAGAATTGATGCTTTCGAATTGTGGTGTTGGAGAAGACTCTTGAGAGTCCTATGGACTGCAAGGAGATCCAACCAGTCCATTCTGAAGGAGATCAGCCCTGGGATTTCTTTGGAAGGAATGATGCTAAAGCTGAAACTCTAGTACTTTGGCCACTTCATGTGAAGAGTTGACTCATTGGAAAAGACTGATGCTGGGAGGGATTGGGAGCAGAAGGAGAATGGGACGACAGAGGATGAGATGGCTGGATGGCATCACTCACTTGATGGACGTGAGTCTGAGTGAACTCTGGGAGTTGGTGATGGACAGGGAGGCCTGGCGTGCTGCGATTCATGGGGTCGCAAACAGTAGGACACGACTGAGCGACTGAACTGAACTGAATGGTAAGATGTAGAGGATTAGATTTTTTTGTGATAAGTTGTGTTGTGAAGTCGCTCAGTCGTGTCCGACTTTTTGTGACCCCCATGGACTGTAGCCCACCAGGCTCCTCCATCCATGGAATTTTCTAGGCAAGAGTACTAGAGTGGGTTGCTGTTTCCTTCTCCAGGGGATCTTCCCAACCCAGGGATCGAACTTGGGTCTCCCGCATTGTGAGCAGTCGCTTTACCGTCTGAGCTACCAGGGAATGGGAGATGGAGCACTGAGATACCCACGAAAATGAAAGTGAAAGTTAAGTCGCTTAGTCATGTCTGACTCTTTGTGACTCAATGGACTGTAGACTACCATACTCCTCCATCCCTGGGATTTTCCAGGCAAGAGTATTGGAGTGAGTTACCATTTCCTTCTCTAGAGGATCTTCCCCACCCAGGGATTGAACCTGGATCTCCTGCATTGAAGGCAGACGCTTTATCATCTGAGCCACTAGGGAAATCCTAGATTTTTTTAGGGGCAATAATTAATCCAGAGTCTTTCAAACGTTGTTGAGCTATATTAAACACATGTTGAGTTTCTAAAACAGATGGAGCTGAAAACAATATATCATCCATATAACGAGTAACAAGAAAGTCAGGAAATTGTTTTCTTATAGGTTTAAGGGCTTTGGCTATATAATATTGACATATGGTAGGAGAATTTGTCATTTTTTGAGGTAGTATAGTCCATTGGTATCGTTTATGAGGCCCTGTGTGATTAGAATAAGGAAGAGAGAAAGCAAATTTCTCTAGGTCTAGAGGGTGCAAAAGTATATTTAAAAAGCAATCCTGTAAATCTATAATAATAATATGTCAGTTTTGAGGAATAGTAGTAGGTGACGGGATTCTTGGTGGCAATGTATTTATAGGTTTCATAGATGTATTAACTTTTTTAGGGTCTGTTAAAAGATGTCATTTGTGAGGTTCTTTTTATACACAAAAATGGGAGAGTTTCAAGGGGAATAAGATTCCTCAATATGTTTTTTTTTTTTTTTACTTTATTTTTTTTCTAATTTTATTTTATTTTTTTTTTACTTTACAATACTGTATAGGTTTTACTTTATTTTACTTAACAATACTGTATTGGTTTTGTGATACATCAACATGAATCTGCCATGGGTGTACACGTGTTACCAATCCTGAACCCCCCTCCCACCTCCCTCCCCATACTATCTCTCTGGGTCATCCCAATGCACCAGCCCCAAGCATCCTGTATCCTGCATTGAACCTAGACTGGCAATTCGTTTCTTAATGATATTATACATCTAATTGTGTATCTAAAAGTTCTTTAGCAGCCTGTAATTTCTCTTTTGTAAGGGACCACTTATTTGGCCTTAGAATGTGGAATGAAGCAGGGCAAAGATTAATAGAGTTTTGCCAAGAAAATACACTGGTCATAGCAAAAACCCTCTTCCAACAACACAAGAGAGGACTCTACACATGGACATCACCAGATAGTCAACATCAAAATCAGATTGATTATATTCTATGCAGCCAAAGATGGAGAAGCTCTATACAGTCAACAAAAACAAGACCAGGAGCTGACTGTGGCTCAGATCATGAATGACTTATTGCCAAATTCAGACTCAAATTGAAGAAAGTAGGGAAAACCACTAGACAATTCAGGTATGACCTCACAAATCCCTTATGATTATACAGTGGAAGTGAGAAATAGATTTAAGGGCCTAGATCTGATAGATAGAGTGCCTGATGAACTATGGAATGAGGTTCGTGACACTGTACAGGAGACAGGGATCAAGACCATACCCATGGAAAAGAAATGCAAAAAAGGCAAAATGGCTGTCTGGGGGAGCCTTACAAATAGCTGTGAAAAGAAGAGAGGCGAAAAGCAAAGGAGAAAAGTAAAGATATAAGCATCTGAATGCAGAGTTCCAGAAAATAGCAAGAAGAGATAAGAAAGCCTTCTTCAGCAATCAATGCAAAGAAATGGAGGAAAACAACAGAATGGGAAAGACTAGAGATCTCTTCAGGAAAATTAGAGATACCAAGGGAACATTTCATGCAAAGATGGGCTGGATAAAGGACAGAAATGGTCTGGACCTAACAGAAGCAGAAGATATTAAGAAGAGGTGGCAAGAATACACAGAAGAACTGTACAAAAAAGATATTCACGACCCAGATAATCATGATGATGTGATCACTAATCTAGAGCCAGACATCCTGGAATGTGAAGTCAAGTGGGCCTTGGAAAGCATCGCTATGAACAAAGCTAGTGGAGGTGATGGAATTCCAGTTGAGCTGTTTCAAATCCTGAAAGATGATGCTGTGAAAGTGCTGCACTCAATATGCCAGCAAATTTGGAAAACTCAGCAGTGGCCACAGGGCTGGAAAAGGTCACTTTTCATGCCAATCCCAAAGAAAGGCAATGCCAAAGAATGCTCAGACTACCACACAATTGCACTCATCTCACACGCTAGTAAAGTAATGCTCAAAATTCTCCAAGCCAGGCTTCAGCAATACATGAACCGTGAACTTCCTGATGTTCAAGCTGGTTTTAGAAAAGGCAGAGGAACCAGAGGTCAAATTGCCAACATCCTCTGGATCATGGAAAAAGCAAGAGAGTTCCAGAAAAACATCTATTTCTGCTTTATTGACTAGGCCAAAGCCTTTGACTGCGTGGATCACAATAAACTGTGGAAAAGTCTGAAAGAGATGGGAATATCAGACCACCTAACTTGCCTCTTGAGAAATCTGTATGCAGGTCAGGAAGCAACAGTTAGAATTGGACATGGAACAACAGACTGGTTCCAAATAGGAAAAGGAGTACGTCAAGGCTGTATATTGTCACCCTGCTTATTTAACTTCTATGCAGAGTACATCATGAGAAATGCTGGGCTGGAAGAAGCACAAGCTAGAATGAAGATTCCCGGGAGAAATCTCAATAACCTCAGATATGCAGATGACACCACCCTTATGGCAGAAAGTGAAGAGGAGCTAAAAAGCCTCTAGATGAAAGTGAAAGTGGAGAGTGAAAAAGTTGGCTTAAAGCTCAACATTCAGAAAATGAAGATCATGGCACCCGGTCCCATCACTTCATGGGAAATAGATGGGGAAACAGTGGAAACAGTGTGTCAGACTTTATCTTTTTGGGCTCCAAAATCACTGCAGATGGTGACTGCAGCCATGAAATTAAAAGACACTTACTCCTTGGAAGAAAACTTATGACCAACCTAGACAGCATATTCAAAAGCAGAGACATTACTTTGCGGACTAAGGTCCGTCTAGTCAAGGCTATGGTTTTTCCAGTAGTCATGTATGGATGTGAGAGTTGGACTGTGAAGAAAGCTGAGCCCTGAAAAATTGACGCTTTTGAACTGTGGTGTTGGAGAAGACTTTTGAGAGTCCCTTGGACTGCAAGGAGATCCAACCAGTCCATTCTGAAGGAGATCAACCCTGGGATTTCTTTGGAAGGAATGATGCTAAAGCTGAAACTCTGAAACTTTGGCCATCTCATGCAAAGAGTTGACTCATTGGCAAAGACTCTGATGCTGGGAGGGATTGGGGGCAGGAGGAGAAGGGGACAACCGAGGATGAGATGGCTGGATGGCATCACTGACTTGATGGAAGTGAGTGTGAGTGAACTCCGGGAGTTGGTGATGGACAGGGAGGCCTGGCGTGATGTGATTCATGGGGTCGCCAAGAGTTATACATGCCTGAGCGACTGAACTGAACTGAACTGAAGGGACCACTGCTCTGTCCAAATAAGCTTGTCATTTTAATAATTGTTTTGTTTGTTAAATGAGCAGTGGCCCCTAAGGAAAATGTGGAATGTATATTTGAGTTTGCCATAGTATAAGTAAATACCTTCTTATTAGATTAAGGGGTGCATCTATCACATAAGGTTGTAATGTTGTAGGCTGGCCTTCTTGTCTATCACAAGGATAATTTTGAATGTTTCAATAGACTTTTTGTATTTTGGTTTGAGAAGTTTCTGTAATTTAGTAAGAAATTTTCTGTATAGGCCAAGATTTACGCCATAAGGGTTTGGAAATAATAGTGATATTGGATCCAGTATTGGGGAAATTAGAAAATCTTTTATCATTAATTTTGTTATTTATATTTGGCTGGGCATATTCAGATACCAGTGATGTCATAAGGAGTGTTTTTGATCTGTATTTCCTAATTCATTTGTCTGTATATCATTAGAAGAGTTAATAGAAATATAATGTAAAATAAGTAAAAGGGAAATTTTGTCTCTTTTCTTGAATTGCCATCGTATCTGAGATGACATGATAATTTGAATTTATCTCTTATAATCTGAATCAATTATTCCAGGGTGAACAGTAATTTCTTTAGAAGTCAAGCTAGATTGGTCAAGTAAAAGGCCGAAGGTTTGTGGAGGTAGGGGTCCAAAAAGTCAGCAGGTGTTCTAGAAGGGATTGTTTGAGGGAAAAATGGAGTTTGCCCCTGTTTTTTGTTGAAGGGGACCTGAGGAGTCCTTTGTTTGAAGTTCTTCAAAATAAGTTTTCTCTCATATCATATTTAGATTGACAATCTTTGGCCCAATGTATCCCCTTATGGCAGGGAAGGTAGATTTGGGGGAATTTTTTATTTTTTATTAATTTTAATTTTTTTTGCATGTTTTTAAGGCAATCATTTTTTTAAATGGGTCTTATCCCCATTTACGAAGTATCCTTCATTTCCCTTTTTAAAAGCAGCAGCCATTGTTTTAGCTAACGTTTGTATTTTATGTGTCTCAGACCCTAGATTGCAGCAAGCCTTCAAGTAATCAATAACAGTCCTGGTCTCACTTATTGGAGTGATAGCCCTTTGACATTCTTGATTTGCATTTTCATATGTAAGCAGTTTTTCTAGTTGTATTTTGGTTTCTTCTCTAATTACACTATGGGAAATAGCAGTTTCTAGTCTAGCTAGAAAATCAGCATAGGCTTTATTAGGCCCTTTCTCAAGACATATATTTTGAGATAACTTTGGCGCAAGATTAGCCAGGGAGAACAAGTTCTAGACAACGTCTCTGGGCAAGATATACTGTTGCTGTGTAATCAGGGGTACAAGTCTTGAGATACAAGTTCCCAGGCAAGATTTGTTACAATTATAATCATTAACTTAGACCCTAAGAAAAGCATTTCTATGAGTAAGACATTGTGCTGTGTAATGATTAGTTCTGGACCTAAAGAAAGGTCAGTTTTCTGGCAAGATACATTGTTGTACAAGACTTAAGGAAAGCATGAGTGAGAATGTTTGTTTTCTCTTTATAGGGCCTTGGACTGTCTGCTTAAGCTTTAACTCTTTCATTTCCTCCTGCTTTTAGGAGAATATGGTTGTCAGGAAAAGGGGTGGAGAAATCATTCTGTAACTTTTTCCTGTTGAAAAGTGGTGTGGACCCTAACATGTTGAGGCAATATATTTTCTTTATCCTCATACTGAGGATCTTTGATCTAGGGGCCCCAAGTAATAGTTGGAAGAGCCTGTGGCAATCATAAGAGCTTGAATAATTATTTGTAACTTAAATGCCTCAAACCTGTTAGATATAAAATTCATTATATAGTTGCAGATATAAAAAGCAAACAGCAAGAATAAGATGACTACAATTATTACAGTCAAAATAGTTTTCCACCATTTGGAGATAAGCCTCCACTTGCTGATGTGAAACCAAAAGTCTTTGAACTTTAAATAAATTATGAAGTAAAGTAGAAAAATGGTGGGGCTTTCTAGCCGTTTGTTCCATAACCCTCACTTACCTGACCTCAGTAGGTCCCAGTCACTCTGTCCAGAATACCATGAATTCCAGGTCCCTGTTTGGGTGCCACTTGCAGTCTTTACAGACCGGGGCCTGGTGGACCTGAGTCGATGAAAAGAAAGAGGGAAAAAGAGAGAGAGAGCAGTATCTCTTGGGTTATGTGGAAAACCAATAAAGCCCATGCACAGGACTTGTACCACTCACGAAGTCACAGGGCATCCTCTCAAGGAGGTCTTGAAAGCCCAGGCGAGAAAGTAAGCTTGGTAGGTTTCCACACTCCGACGAGAATGAAGACAGAAAGAAGGATGTGGGGGACCCAAGTCTCTAGTGGAGCAAGGATATTTTATTAGCAGAAATGCAGGCTTATATATCTTTAGTAAAATGCTTACTCGGCTATTACAAAGAATGAAATTCCATCAGTTGCAACAAAATAGACAGTCTAATACATACAGGGTCATTGATGCTGAAAAGAGTCACTGAAGGGAGTTACTGAAAGGAATCCAAGCAGGTACCCTTTCCCATTTCTCAGTCTTGAGAACTGCATACAGCTCTACTCATTCCCAGAATAGGAACTGATAAGGAACAGAGAATCCTTGAGAAATGGCACACAAAGGAAGAAAAGTGAAACATACTGGATTCCTTAAAGTTAAACTTTCCCTCACAAAAAGAAATAGAGGAAAACAATAAATTTGGGAAAGACTAGAGATCTCTTCAAGAAAAAGATCAAGAGAAAATTTCATGCAAAAATGGGCATGATAAAGGACAGAAATGGTGAAGACCTAACAGAGGCAGAAGAGATTAAGAAGAGGTGGCAAGGATACACAGTACTATACAGAAAAGGTGTTAATGACCCAGATAACCATGTTGGTGTGGTCATTCACTTAGAGCCCAACATCCTAGAGTGTGACATCAAGTGCACCTTAGGAAGCTTCACTACAAAAAAAGCTAGTGGAGGTGATGGGGTTGTAGCTGAAGTATTTAAATTCTTAAAAGATGATGCTGTCAAAGTGCCACACTCAATTTATCAGAAAATTTGGAAAAATAAGCGGTGGCCATAGCACTGAAAATGTCAGGTTTCATTCCAATCCCTAAGATGGGCAATGCCAAGTAATGTTCAAACTACAATATGTCCCTCACATTTCACACGCTAGCAAGGTTATTATCAAAATCCTTCAAGCTAGTCTTCAGCAGTATGTCAGCTGAGAACTCCCAGATGTACAAGTTGGATTTAGAAAGGGCAAAAGAACCAGAGATCAAATTGCCAACATTCGTTGGATCATGGAGAAAGCAAGAGAGTTCCAGAAAAAACTTCTGCTTCATTGACTACACTAAAGCCTTGGACTGTGTGGATCACAACAAACTGTGGAAAGTTCTTAAAGAGATGGGAGTACTAAGCCACCTTACCTGTCTCCTGAGAAACCTGTTTGCAAGTCAAGAAACAGCAGTTAAAACTGTCCAACAACTATTAGAATTGTGGTAGACTAATTGAATGGACATGAATTTGAGCAAACTCCAGAACATAGTGGAGGACAGAGGAGACTGGCCTGCTGCAGTCTATGGGGTTACAAAGAGTTGGACATGACTTAGTGGCTGAAAAACAACAACAGTAGAATAATGACAGAATACATCTGAGGGAAATAATTCTGGAGTTGGGGAATTTAGTGAGGAGATATTGGAGTAAGCAAGATAAAAATAAGGACCAGAACTAAGGTCTTCTTACTTTGAATAAAGAAGACATCTTGGATTTGAGAAATGTTTTGGAAGTAGAATTATATGGCCTTAGGAATTCATTGTTGTGTACAAGAAGGAACAGACATCTAAGGTGACTTATTTACATTGCATAACAGTGTGGAGAGTAGTGCCAATATGTGAGGTGAGATTTAGGATGCAAAATTCTGGCAGTTAAGATGAAGTGAACTCTCTTAAAAGGAAAGATCTGCAGAATGTCCAGAAATATATATCTATCGGTTTATAAAATACAAAGTATATATAAAATACAAATTCAGCTGCCGAATTAGAATTATACATATGTAGATATGAACATTTGGAGAAGGCAATGGCACCCCACTCCAGTACTTTTGCCTGGAAAATCCCATGGACAGAGGAGCCTGGTAGGCTGCAGTCCATGGGGTCGCTAAGTCAGACACGACTGAGCAACTTCACTTTCACTTTTCACTTTCATGCATTGGAGAAGGAAATGGCAACCCACTCCAGTGTTCTTGCCTGGAGAATCCCAGGGATGGGGGAGCCTGGTGAGCTGCCGTCTATGGGGTCGCACAAGAGTCGGACACAAATGAAGCGACTTAGCAGCAGCAGCAGCAGATATGAACATTACTAGTATATAATCCTGATTAAAATATGATAGCAAATACAATCACCTAGAAAATAAAGGTAGATTAAAATATGAAAATTCAATGAATAAAAATTAGTCATAGAAATCAGTAATACCTAATGAGAGAGTGAAGAAAGAAGTTCACAAAGAAAACAAATCAGAAAAAGATCAAAGGAATTTTGAGAAGAACCAGGAAATTGGCATGTCACAGAAGAAAAGGGTGTAGTTTTCCAGAAGTCAGAAATGATCAGTACCGTGAAATAATTAATGAGATCACTGTAGGAGGAAGACTGAAAAATGTCCAATAGATACAGAAATATGAAGGTTAGTGGTGACAGTTGCCTGGGGAGTTTCAGTTAATGATTGGAGTGTGTAAGGAATGAATTGGAAATGAGGAGAGCTAATACTGTATTTTCAAGACTGTTGGCTAAGACAGAAATGTGCTTAAGGATAGGAAGTTCTTGTGTATAGAATACGTTCTGGAGGAGACTTTACTAGAGCCCCTGAACTCAATTTTATAATAGTCACAACCGTTTTCATCTTATGAACTAAATATTTTCATGTTAATGAACTACATATTTTCATAGGAATTTTTCTATGAAACAATATAGCAGTCTTCCAAAATATTACTCTAATTTGCTATTTGCTATGTTTATAATAGAATCAGCTCATTTGTAAAAGTTTAAGTGATAAAGTACTTAACTTTAGATAGCCTCTTAAATATGTGGATGTTTATTTTTATTATTTAGCACATTAAATGTCCAAGACTGGTATGACCTCAGTAATGATGTTTATTATGCTGTATATAGACAAAGTGTAAAGATGAAGGATGTAGTAATTCACTCATGGTTCATATTTGGTGAGTTAGCCTGATAAGAAATGTGTAAGGAGTATTACAAAAGCATACTTTAAATTGATACAGAAGAAAATAAGGACATTATTAGTTGCATAAACAAGTTTATAAAATACAAAGTATATATAAAATATAAAATCCAGGTGCAAATAATAAAATAATTTTATTCATAATATTATTTAGTTGATTTTGGAATGTGAGGAAGCAAGAGATAAACTGCTTGTTTAAGCAGAGAAGACATTTTAGAAATAGTATAGAATGTATGCCCTTGTCTATGCAACATGTATAAAAGTGGACAGAAAATTTGCAAGAGAGCAAAAATTATTCTTAGAGATTTTGGTAAATAAGTTTTAAAGAAATAAACACTTTTTGATTTACCTTCCACTGTTTTTGTCATTTGATAGTCCCCATTGCATTTAGAAAGCATCTGTGTAGTCTGAATTTTCTGGTTATCATTTATAAATTTAACCAGATTGCCCTCAAAAATTCTGAAGTTTTCCTTGGGTCCTTCACTGTATAGAAAAAAGAGCCAAATCCTTATTTTATTTTCTATTTATTCACATCTTCTTTAAGGTTATAAATGTTATTTCACAAAACATCATTGTCTTAAAACATGCAACCATAGTGTGTAAACAATTTTGAGGTTTTCCTAATATCTGGTTCTCCTCTCCTTCCATGAACAGAAAAGGTAGCACTTCTCTGGTATCATCCTGGTAGGTGGTAGCTCCTGGTGGTAACACCCTGGTAGTAAGTGGTAACACCCTGGTAGTAATTAGCACCACCCTGGTAGGTAGACAGGACCTGACTAATTCTAGGCTATGAAATAAGTGCAGGCTGTTGCCTGTCACTTCTTTGCTGGAACAGTGAAGAATTCATGAACAGTTTTCCCGTGTCTTTCTCTGCAGTGGTGATTGTGAAGGAGACAAATTAAGATGATGGGTCCATAACATGGAAGTACCCGGAATCAATATTGCTGCATGAGGACTGCTATCCTGAGGCTGTCCAGATCTGCTGCTGACTGTGCGTGAATAAATAAACATTAGATGTGTTGAGTCACTGAGTTTTGGAGATTATTTTTCATTGAGAACAACCTACCCTATCTTGACCATATAACATTCAGAGTGTCCTTTGAATATAAAGCAAGATCTGTCACCTAATTACCTTTTCCCTTGGGTTAGTATCTTCAAAGGAGAGTTGGCAAAGAAAAAGAGAAGGAGAAAGTGAGTGGAATGGAGCCAATTAAGATGTTAATAAAGTCCCCAAGACCATTTAATGGACTACAAATATCCATCATGTTTTTTATAGTTAGAATAAACTTAAATATATTTCTTCTTGCCCTCTCTAACTCATGAAGAAACAATTTGATGTAGTTGTTAAAGACAGCTCCTTACTCAGGTCTAATGAGGCAGCTGTCTGACATTTTGACTCTCTCATAGTTTGGATTCTTTTGATTACTTGTACATTGTCAAAAACACAAAAGCAATAACTCACTGCATTTCCTTTATCAGCAAATTTTTGCTCTGTGAGTTTTCCTGTAAGTGAAGATATGTATCATTACTATATCCTTCCTCTTCCTACATTTTGCTTTCAATGCTGCATCTGCGTATTCTACCAAGTATTCCAATTTTCTCATTATATCCTTTCACTTGCTTTTAAATACAGAATAAATCATGGAAAAGTACTATTTTTGGGACATCAAATGATTCTACCACCTGTAACATACAAACTTACCACCTTCCTCCTAAGTTTCAGAATAGCCTCAGACTGTAAGAACTTTTCCTAGGTTGTCCTGAGCTGTACTGTACAAGTGTGGACCAACACATACGTGTGCTTCTGGATATGACAGTGAGTGGAAAGACAGAAGATTTTCTGTAAGGATTTAGGAAAGCTAGCAATCTAGCATTCTACTAAAGAGTGAAATTTCATTTTGTAATGGTACTGACAAGAAGTAATAAAATAAGATGAGAAACACATATACAAATAAAAAGCAGTCTGGCAATCCTGTTATGATCTGCTCTGTGTCCAGTTGGAGGGTTTTGAGTAGTGAAACAGTATTAGCTTATTAGCACGATGAGGTATTCTTCTATAGAACTGCTCCTGCTAAGTTGCTTCAGTCGTGTCTGACTCTGTGCGACCCCATAGACGGCAGCCCACCAGGCTTCCCCATCCCTGGGATTCTCCAGGCAAGAACACTGGAGTGGGTTACCATTTCCTTCTCTAGTGTGTGAAAGTGAAAAGTGAAAGTGAAGTTGCTCAGTCGTGTTCGACTCGTAGCAACCCCATGGGCTGCAGCCTACCAGGCTCCTTTCGTCCATGGGATTTTTTAGGCAAGAGTACTGGAGTGGCTTGCCATTGCCTTCTATAGAAAGTATCTCCTTAGAGAGAAGATTAAGCCAACGTAATTCTTTAGGATAATTAATTTTACCTATTTTATAAAACTGTTCCTAACCAAAACGTCATTCCAGTTCCAGAAAATGCACTTGGGCATATTGGTATCATCTCCCTGTTAACTCAGGTAACACAGCATTCCTGACTGTTCCAAGAATTTTTGGCATTCTACTTTTGGCTCTCACTACGGTAGTGCAGCCCAGCAATCTGTTCACTCTTCCAGGACTGTTGCTTTTCTTTGCATCTGTTATTCAGACCCTATTAGTGGGTCCTTGGGATGTTGCCTGCATGCTGGTGATCATAAACAGGCTTGGTCTTTGATGTGCTATTTATCATTTATATTTAGGTGGTACTGCAGATGGACTGGGCCCCCCTTGCTGTACTGTGTTTTGCCTTCACCCATTAGTGGGTATCACAGCGAACATTCCTTCACTCTGGGAGAGAGTTATAGATGTGCCAAACCCCATCATCCTCTCTGTGTTTTATGAAGCATGTTGGGACCAGATGGTATTCTAAACAGAGCTTTAGAAAGAGTCTTTCAGCACGTTGTGTTTCAGGAGGTATTTCCCCCTCTTCTGATGAAGGGGTGACTTCTTATGGGAGTTAGGAGCCTCTTGTTCTTTCTTTTCTTTATCTAGACTCCTGAGACATTTTCATAATGAGAAGCAAATGAAAATTTTATCTACTCCAAATCTTGAAACATAATGAATAAATAATAGTTACATTCAAAATGCTTTTATTTAATGTCTTTTGCTGCTAAGTCACTTCAGTTGTGTCCAACTCTGTGCGACCCCATAGACAGAAGCCCACCTGGCTCCCCTGTCCCTGGGATTCTCCAGGCAAGAACACTGGAGTGGGTTGCCATTTCCTTCTCCAATGCATGAAAGTGAAAAGTGAAAGGGAAGTCGTCGCTCAGTCGTGTTCAACTCTTAGCGACCCCATGGACTACAGACCACCAGGCTTCTCTATCCATGGGACTCTACAGGCAAGAGTACTGGAGTGGGGTGCCATTGCCTTCTCCATATGTCTTTTAGTTTTATATTAATAATAATTCTTAATATATGACAGAAAAATTATCTCCATTTTAAGGTGGAAAATCTGAGAAACAGAAAGATTAAATTCCTTCTGTCACAAAGAAAATCCATGATAGAGCATCTGATAATCTCAATTTTGCTATTTTATTTCCTACTCTTTTCAAAGTATTTATTAATGGCTTCTATGTCAAGAACCAGATTATAACCATTTACTGAGAAATGAAATTGCTGAGGGAGAATATGTAAATTTACTTCCATTTTATTTTTCCAAACCAAAACAAGATATATGTAAAATTTTAAAGTATTTTGATGAGGAAGAAATAATTAATAACCTGGATATCAGTTTCCAATACCTGATAAAGAAAACACAGAAAAATAATTTTACCATATCTATGTATTGCTTGGATATATCTATATATCCAAAGGAAAATCTTGTATCTAACCACTTTTGTTCATTTGGTGGGTTTTTCTCAAAACAAGTATCAAGTTTAATGATAACCTCAGTTCAGTTCAGTTCAGTCGCTCAGTTGTGTCTGACTCTTTGCGACCCCATAACGATAACCTACTTATCATTAAATCCTTTGACCAAGATCTAACTGATGGACTTCTAGACATTAATTTTTAATTTAGTTGGTAGATTTAATCTCCCTTTCCTAGACTATTTAACGCTGAAAGTTTTATTTTTGCTCTCTATATTGGGAGTCTTTATTTCTTCTCATGGCCGAAGATATTAAAGAGGTTTTATGCCAATATTTTTAAAACTCACAAGTTCTCTTTGCTTCCTTGGATCTGATTTAACTAAAATGATTAAAATTGTGTTTTGTTTTTTTTTGTTTTCAGTTTACCCTCAGGAAGAATAAATACATTCTGTAATTAAAACCCTAAATACAATAAAAAAATACAATAATGTGTTTTTATAATTCCAACCTTAATTATCGGAAATATAAAATGTCATAAAAGGATAATCATTATACAATAGATATTTAAAATTCCATTAAATATTCATAAAAAGTAAGGGGATTGTTTTAAAAGTGAAAATTTCTAGAAAAGGATTAGAAATATTTTATATCTTTTTCGGTGAGTTTATATTGTAATTATATTCTATTTAACATAAAATGCTGCTTTCCAACTTTATATTGAACATTAAAACATGTAAAGTTTTTGTTTTAAGTTAAATGGGGAAAAGAGGACCTGTAAAGACTTTCTTATTTTTAGATCTAGAATTGAGGATTCATTTTGAGGGATCTAAATTAGGCTATATATAGGAATAATTATCTAAGATGCAAGTTTGCTTTCATTATTTGCCCACCTTTAAAGTTTATTTTTTCTCATTTAAGAACAAATATCAGAGCTGCCAATCCCTCAGATACCCTTTAGGTGGCCCATTATCAAGGACAAGACAGGCTTGTTAGACAATGACTGTTCTCAGTCCTATATTTCCTTTTCATCATATATTCAAACAATTTTTGTTAAAGAAGAAAGCTATATTTTAAAGGGATGGAAAAGGGCACAGTAGGTGTTAAAACCCAGTAATATGTAGTTTCATGGGGCAAGATCTTAACTAAAACCAATTCCTAATGGCATAGTTGCAGCAAAGTTGCAACATTGGCATTTCTCTCCTCAAGTTGTATTTTCTAGACCTTTTTAAACTGTGTATCTCCTTATAACAATCTTAAATAAGATTGTAATACAATCTGACCCTACAGTGACTTAAGGTCAGGAAGAGATAGCTGTAATTACTTCTATGATTTATATATATATATATATATATATATATATATATATATCGCATAAGTACATAAATATTTGGTTTTAGCTTAGTGGGTTCATACCCTTAATCAACAAAAGTTTATTGTGGACTTGAAGCATTCTAGTCTCTGTGAAGCCTACAGTCTAGTGAGTTTCATGATAGCAAATGACTTCTCACATTTTATTTATCTTATACTTCATATAGGGCTTACTTGGTGCCTAGGACAGTAAAGAATCCTCCTGCAATGCAGGAGACACAGGTTCGATCTCTAGATCAGAAAGATCCCCTGGAGAAGGGAATGGCCACTCTTTCTGGTATTCTTGCCTGGAGAATTCCATGGACAGAAGAGCCTGGTTGGCTACACAGTCCATGGTGGGGAGAGGGCGGGATGGAGGGGGGCAGATCGCAAAGATTCAGACATGACTGAGCTACTAAAATACTTCACATAATAGACACACTTTTCATATACTGCCCATAAACTTCTGATTTGGCAAGTGGTCTATCACATGGCATTTGCAATTTGTGACTCTGCCAGTCCTTATTTCTAGGAGGTCCTTTGCATGTAGTCAGGCAGATTAAAAAAAAAAAAATAGTACATAGAAAAGTTCTATTAGCTGCGTGTAGCTCCTATCCTGGAGTGATGCATGTTATTTCTGTTCACATTCATTTGGCAAAAACAGCTGCATGCTGGGATTCTGGGAAATAAGAAATCAACTTATCACAACTCACCTCATATAAATAGCTAGTTATAAATAGATGTCAATGTAGTGGATGTGAGAGCTGGACCATAAAGAAGGCTGAATGCCAAAGAATTGATGCTTTTGAACTGTGGTGTTGGAGAAGACTCTTGAGAGTCCCTTGGACTACAAGGAGATCAAACTAGTCAATACTAAAGGAAATCAATCCTGAATATTCATTAGAAGAACTGATGCTAAAACTTAAGCTCCAATACTTTGGCCACCTAATATAAAGAGCTGACTCATTAGAAAAGACCCTGATGCTGGGAAAGATTGAAGGCAGGAGGAGAAGCAGACAACAGAGGATGTAATGGTTGGATGGCATCACTGATTAAGTGGACATGAGTTTGAGCAAGCTCAGGGAGTTGATGAAGGACAGGGTAGCCTGGTGTATGCAGTCCACGGGGTTGCAAAGAGTCAGACATGACTGAGCAACTGAACAATAGCAACAACAATGCAGTGGTAAGGATTAGACTGTGTGATTTGAAAAATGGAAACAGTTGTGGAACATATTGGAAATAAATTAGGAAAATGTATTAATGAGATAATCTTGAGACACATGTAAAACGTATCTTTCAAAATTGTCAATGTCTTCATATTTAATTCATCATCAGGGTATATGTTTGTGAAGATTTTAGGGTTATAAGCAATAGAAGTCATCTAAAGCTTGCTTTAAAACAAGGCTACTTTTGATACTTTTGAGAGTTTAAGAGTGTGTTTCCAAAACCAAAGCTCAGAAATGTAGTAATGTGGGAAAGACACTGGGACCAGGGACAGATACAATTTTGAAGGTTTTATTGCTCTCTTATGTCTACTGCTTTCCAGTACATCTCTGTCACCTTTTTTTGCTGGAGACCCAATCTCAACTCCTTGGCCCACAGGCGGTTGCAAGTTGCTTATGCTATCATTCTCAGGTTTATGCCTTCTATATTCTGGAGTTAGTCTTTTTTAATCCAATCCAAATTTCTAGAAGATAGCACCTGATTAATCCCATTTATCTTTATACCCCTAGACTAAACCAGTGTAAGCCGACCCATGATATAAATCTAAACTGAGTTATCATATCTGAAATGTACCTTGGTGATCTTTGCCTTATGGGAGGCAGCTCAAGATAGGAACTAAAAGGTTTGCAGTTATCTAATATATGAACTAGATTGATGTATATGAAGTAGAGGATGCACAGATGCAGGTGGGAATAGATGAAAATGAGATATGTGGGTTTGTTCAGTTCAGTCGCTCAGTCGTGTCCGACTCTTTGCGACCCCATGAATCGCAGCACACCAGGCCTCCCTGTCCATCACCAACTCCTGGAGTTCACTCAGACTCACGTGTGTGTGCCGGGCTGCGATGCGGCTGCGACCGGCGCACTAAGCGCGGGCGGCTGCGACCGGCGCAC